>NW_027853007.1:0-2012 GCF_054177405.1 Leptonychotes weddellii
AGAGGTACAGATCTGAGACTCAACAGTCCTGCACAATTCACAGCGCTTAACAGAGCACGTACCCTCCCCAGTGTCTATCACCCAGTCACCCCATCCCTCCCTCCCCACCCCCCACTCCAACAACACTCAGTTTGTTTCCTGCGATTAAGAATTCCTCATATCAATGAGATCATATGATACATGTCTTTCTCTGTTTGACTTATCAAATATCTGCATTTTAAATAGGCAATCCAATTTGCCTCTGTGAAATAATATTGAGAACTAGTGCTAAATTCTTGGAAGGGTTGCAGCAGAATGTGGTAACTCTCAGTAAGAGGGCACAGTTGGGCAGCAGTTCAAAAGTAGCAGTGAATGAAACTGGACCATTTTCTTACACCATACATAAAGATAAACTCAAAATGGATGACAGACTTAATGTGAGACAGGAATCCATCAAAATCCTAGAGGAGAACCCAGGCAGCAACCTCTTTGACCTCGGCCACAGCAACTTCTTTCAAGACATGTGTCTAAAGGCAAGGGAAACAAAAGCAAAAATGAACTATTGGGACTTCATCAAGATAAAAAGCTTCTGCACAGCAAAATAAACAAACACAAAACAGTCAACAAAATTAAAAGGCATCCTATGGAATGGGAGAAGATATTTGCAAATGACCTCAGATAAAGGGCTGGTATCCAAGATCTATAAAGAACTTATCAAACTCAACACCCAAAAAACAAATAATCCAGTCAAGAAATTGGGCAGAAGACATGAACAGACGTTTCTCCAAAGAAGACATACAAATGGCCAATAGACACATGAAACAATGCTCAACAATTCTTGTCATCAGGGAAATACAAATCAAAACCACAATGAGATACCACTTTATGCCAGTTAGAATGGCTAAAATTAACAAGATAGGAAACAACAAATGTTGGCAAGGATGCAGAGAAAGGGGAACCCTCTTACACTGTTGGTGGGAATGCAAACTGGTGCAGCCACTCTGGAAAACAGTATGGAGGTTCCTCAAGAAGTTAAAAATAGAGCTACCCTACAACCCAGCAATGGCACTACTGGGTATTTACCCCAAAGATACATATGTAGTGAAACGAAGGGGCACCTGCACCCAATGTTCATAGCAGCAATGTCCACAATAGCCAAACTGTGGAAGGAGCCAAAATGTCTCCCAGTAGATGAATGGATGAAGAAGATGTGGTTTATATATTACTCATCCATCATAAAGGATGAATACCTACCATTTACATCGACATGGATGGAACTGGAGGGTATTATGCTAAGTGAAATAAGTCAAGCAGAGAAAGACAATTATAATATGGTTTCACTCATATGTGGAATATAAGAAATAATGCAGAGGATTATAAGGGAAGGGTGGGAAACCTGAGAAAAAATCAGGGAGACAAACCACGAGAGACTCTTGACTCTGGGAAACTGAAGAATGTGGAAGGGGAGGTTGGTGGGGGGGATGGGCAACTAGGTGATGGGCATTAAGGAGGGCAGGTGATATGATGAACACTGGGTGTTTTATGCAATTGATGAATTTTTGAATTTTTAAATTAAAAAAAATTAAAAACAAAAAGTAGCAGCCCTACCAGCATTTTGGTTAATATTAACAACAAAAGCCGATCAGAAGATAGAAATTGACTCTCAGCTTTGACCACGTCATGGATTTCCTTAGTGTTCTCCCGACTTTCTGTGCCATGTTTTGCAAAAAGGACTTATCTCATCCCTGTTTGACTTCAGACAAGAGTAGCTTGCCATTAGTGAAACTTCACATGATTTAAATGTATGATCTTGGTTGCTGTTACAGCACTCCCCTATTACACTAAATGTACACCTTACTGGCTCTTGTGAGTAGTTGACCTTTAGAGGTTTCTAAGTCCAAGGACTGATTCAGCACCTTGTCCAGCACGATGCTTTCCTCATATCTGGTCTCATTGTTGCTTATGGCCTTGAGCAATGTCTACACTTGGGTTGAAAATGCTCTGAGATCTTGTTTAGGAAATATTAAATTCTT
>NW_027853008.1:0-259 GCF_054177405.1 Leptonychotes weddellii
TACCAGTGAAGTTAGCATTTGGCGTATAGTTTAAGGTGCCATCTGAATTAATTGCCACAGTACCGTTGGTAGCAGTCGCATTCGTGACGCTCAACGTGTCACCATCAGGATCTGTGTCATTACCCAGTACACTGATGTTATTAACAGCGGTGTCCTCAGTAGTTGATGCCGTATCATCTTCTGCCACTGGCGCATCGTTCACAGCCCCAACAGTTACTTCTACTTCGCCTGTGTCCGTCAACGTGCCATCGCTTAGGGT
>NW_027853009.1:0-259 GCF_054177405.1 Leptonychotes weddellii
GCTCAGTGCAGAGCCTGCTTCTCCCTCTGCCTCCACCTGCTGCTTCCCCTGCTTGTGCTCTCTCTCTGTCAAAAGTAAATAAAATCTTAAAAAAAAAAAGCTTGGGGTGCCTGGGTGGCTCAGTTGGTTAAGCGTCTGCCTTCGGCTCAGGTCATGATCCCAGGGTCCTGGGATCGAGCCTCACATCGGGCTCCCTGCTTGGCAGGAAGCCTACTTCTCCCTCTCCCACTCCTCCTGCTTGTGTTTCCTCTCTCACTGT
>NW_027853010.1:0-259 GCF_054177405.1 Leptonychotes weddellii
AAACAATGAATCATGGAACACTTCATCTAAAACTAATGATGTAATGTATGGTGATTAACATAAGAATAAAAAATAAATAAATAAATAGAATATGTATTCAAGAATTTCTTTCTTTTAAGCTGTGGGAATACCTGCTATGCTTTTTGAGTCCTTGAATATGTGAGACTCTTTCTTATTGTTCTAATAATTCCCAATAAAAACATTAAGAGTTGCTTTTTATAGCAAATAATGAGTTTGGAAGATTTTTCAACTATTGATT
>NW_027853011.1:0-259 GCF_054177405.1 Leptonychotes weddellii
CCTCTGCCCCTCCCCCCACTCATGCTCTCTCTCACTCTCTCTCGAACAGATAAATAAAATCTTTAAAAAAAGAAATGGGCAGAAGACATGAACAGACATTTCTCCAAAGACATATAAATGGCCAACAGACACATGAAAAAGTGCTCAACATCACTCAGCATCAGGGAAATACAAATCAAAACCACAATGAGATATCACCCCACACCAGTCAGAATGGCTAAAGTTAACAAATCAGGAAATGACAGATGTTGGTGAGGAT
>NW_027853012.1:0-259 GCF_054177405.1 Leptonychotes weddellii
TTGCACAATTCACAGCGCTCACCATAGCACATACCCTCCCCAAAGTCTATCACCAAGCCGCCCCATTCCTCCCACCCCCCACCACTCCGCTCAGCTGTTTTCTATTTGTCTCCTCCAGTTTTTATTTTTCTGATCTTTTTTCCCAGCTTTCTTTTGGGTTAATTGAATATTTGTAGTATTCTGTGTTCAGTATTCAGTATTCTTCTGTTGCCTTTCAGTTTAACCTCTGTATTTTTAAACTGGTTTCTCTAGGAATTAC
>NW_027853013.1:0-259 GCF_054177405.1 Leptonychotes weddellii
TTCTTTAACTAGAATTGTATCCCTTCAAGTGGTCTTGATTTTTTCCACAGCAGTTTAAGCTCTAACTCCCAGCGTTCCATGGGTCTGAGTGAGGCCTAGTGTCTCACTCCTTAGGGAGGTGGGTGTTAAAATCTAACCCCCTGACTTTGGCTGAATCCAGAATTCTTTCACAGCTGCGGAAATATTCACTCACCTACTGATTGCTCTATCTCTCATTATACTCTAATTCTGGTACATGAAGGTTTTTGTTTGTTTCTTG
>NW_027853014.1:0-259 GCF_054177405.1 Leptonychotes weddellii
TAAATGGAGTCGATTCTCTAATTTCTCTTTCTACTGTTAGTGTATAAGAAAGCAACTGATTTCTGTGCATTGATTTTGTAACTGCCACATTACTAAATTGCTCTATGAGTTCTAGTAATTTGGGGGTGGAGTCTTTTGGGTTTTCCACATAAAGTATCATGTCATCTGCAAAGAGAGAGAGTTTGACTTCTTCTTTGCCCATTTGAATACCTTTTATTTTTTTGTTGTCTGATTGCTGTTGCTAGGACTTCTAGTACTA
>NW_027853015.1:0-259 GCF_054177405.1 Leptonychotes weddellii
AATAGAAAACCTGAACAGACCTATAACCACTAAGAAAATAGAAGCAGTCATCAAAAATCTCCCAACGAACAAGAGCCCAGGGCCAGATGGCTTCCCACGGGAATTCTACCAAACATTAAAGAAGAATTAATACCTATTCTTCTGAAACTGTTCCAAAAAATAGAAATGGAAGGAAAACTTCCAAACTCATTTTATGAGGTCACCATTACCTTGAACCCCAACCAGACAAAGATCCCTTCAAAAAGGAGAATTACAGACC
>NW_027853016.1:0-259 GCF_054177405.1 Leptonychotes weddellii
TGGAAGGAAAACTTCCAAACTTACTTAATGTGGCCAGCATTACCTTGATCCCAAAATCAAACAAAGACCCCATCAAAAAGGAGAATTACAAACAAATATCCCTGATGAACATGGATGCAAAAATTCTCACCAAAATACTAGCCAATAGGATCCAACAGTACATTGAAAGGATTACTCACCACGACCAAGTGGGATTTATCCCTGGGCTGCAAGGTTGATTCAACATCTGCACATCAATTAATGTGATACAATACATTAA
>NW_027853017.1:0-259 GCF_054177405.1 Leptonychotes weddellii
GGAATGAGATCTTGCCATTTGCAGCGATGTGGATGGAACTGGAGGGTATTATGCTGAGCAAAATTAGTCAATCAGAGAAAGACATGTATCATATGACCTCACTGATATGAGGAATTCTTGATCTCAGGAAACAAACTGAGGGTTGCTGGAGTGGGGCGTGGGGGGCGAGGGATGGAGTGACTGGGTGATGGACACTGGGGAGAGTATGTACTCTGGTAAGTGCTGTGAATTGTGCAAGACTGTTGAATCTCAGATCTGT
>NW_027853018.1:0-2010 GCF_054177405.1 Leptonychotes weddellii
CCCCCCCCCCCCCCCCGCTACTACCTCTTCTCTTTCCTCTCACCACACAGTGCTTCCCTGCCAGTCCCCATGGAAGACCATACAAAGACTTGGGGTGGTGGAATGAGAGTTTTGTTGGAGACTGAGCTCCCCATTATTAGTGCTCAAAGTCAGTCACTTGAATTTTCATGACTTTTCTGGACAGTGTATTGGTGCAACGCCATCATTCTAATCCTAGCCATTGTTGTCGTGGAGGGCTTTGCACAGCACCTAGGAAGTTGAAACAGGGAAGGTAAAACCTGGAGTGTTGTAGAAAAATGTGTCTCAGGCTGTTACATCTGTGTGTAAACTCCTAGCTGGAGTTCTCATTGTGGGTTGCAAAGGTTCAGCCTTTTTCCTGGCCCTAGAGGGAACTCATCTCTGGATTTACAACATCCTTTTTGCTTAAAAGGATTTTGTTGGGAAATGGAAAGATAAACAAGGAAGAAAAATAAACCAAAGAAAACAAAAGCAAAGTTGGTCTCTTTGACTTTTATTGGAATCCATACCCATTCTCTCCAAGTATTTAGGACTTGAAAAGGAGCCATATAAAGGAAGTAACAAAAGGTATGTTCAAAATATTTGACTTCCTATAGAAAAGATAGGTTATATTGCCAAAGTTCATTTGTAAATTGGTTATGGTATTTAGAATGTATTTTTTTCTTAGAGATACTGTTAATGTTTAAATCCGTGGCTGTCAAAGATAAAGACTTTGTAGGCAGAGGGAACTGTGTAAAAGACAGGTATGGCAGAAATACAGGACATGTGAATAAGGGCTAGAGGAGATGGAGTTGAAAAAGTAAGCTTAGCCACCGGAACATGATGCCACTGAAAGAGTTGAGCTGGGAATGTAACACGATCAGATTTGGGTTTTCAGGAAGATTACTCCAGCAGCAGCAGTATAGAACTGTGATATCTCTGGCCTGTACAAGATGATCCACTGGGGTGTGTAAAAAATGTTAGAACTTATATTTGTTTTTATATGTCTTCAAGATACCTGTTTTTGTGGTCTTGAATGTATATTATTAGTATAGTAAGACATCCTCATAATTTAGAAATATATGTGTATCAGATGTATGTTCAAATTTTTTGAAAGGAAGGAGTGCATGGAAAAGAATTGGAGACCACTGGTTTATGGAACTGTGTTTATGCTGTAGAAGATCCAGGCCTGAAGTGAGGTTTTGGTTGTTGAAAGAAAAGGGACAGATTTAAGAGAGATTTTAGGTAGAATTGACAGGACTTGGCGACAAGTTACATGTAAGAGGCAAGAGAAGAATCAAAGATGACTTGCCGAGGTTAGCAAAGTTACATTATAAATGAGTGTTTGGAAGGTGGGGGCCAGTTATGTAATGTGTTTGCTTTTCTGAGGAAAAGTGGAAAGTTCTAATTGGGAGAAGGCGTTGTAGTCTGCAATGAGAAAGGAGGAGATCTTTAAGGGCTCCATAATGAATGTGCGTACTTCATTCGATGAGTAAGACTTAAAGTGGGCTGAGCCAAGTTACTGAAGGGAAATCCGTCCATGTCGATTTAGAGAGGGGAAAAAATAAACTTTCCAACTCACTCGAGCCACAGGAAAGGTGTCAGGGATGTTTCATTGATCTCGCCTAGTCTGTTTGAATAAATAGGAGGAAGGAAACCAATCAAGAGAAAGATGCTGGTTGACTCCAAGCAAACAGTTCTTGTGCTGCAGGGTGTGAGAGGAGCTGAGGGATGTGGGCCTCGGAGACACATGCAGTCCCCATCCGAGTCCCAAGTTTCTCAGCCTCAGTTTTTTTTTTTTTTATTTGTAGAAGGAAGCTAATAAATTCACCTGTAGGATTGTTGTGAGGATTAGAAGCGATCTTGTATCTCACCTTCGGCAGAGAAATGATTATTGAGTAAATGGCAGCTATCATTAATATTGCTAGGAGAGGATGGGCACACTTGTCTGAACCCCCTGGAGTTAACGTCACAGCAAATGTTCCATTTTATAGGGTTTTTTTTTTTTTTTTT
>NW_027853019.1:0-259 GCF_054177405.1 Leptonychotes weddellii
ATGGTGTTAAGGTGTGCTAAATTTCTTGATTGAGAGGACAAAAATACCAATTAACATTAGAAGAGAAGTGTAGCAGAATTATTTTTTATATCATGACCTCACTGATATGAGGAATTCTTAATCTCAGGAAACAAACTGAGGGTTGCTGGAATGGTGGGTGGTGAGAGGGATGGGGTGGCTGGGTGATGGACATTGGGGACGGTATGTGCCATGGTGAGCGCTGTGAATTGTGTAAGACTGTTGAATCACAGACCTGTAC
>NW_027853020.1:0-259 GCF_054177405.1 Leptonychotes weddellii
CATTGTAGCAATTTAGGATTCAGTGAAGTAGAGTCTATTTTGCTTATTTCCAGTTATCTTGCTCAATGCTCTCAACAGACGCTACAATACGGAGCTCAAAGAGAAGAGCAGACGGCTGCAAAAAAGAATCAAAGCAAATTTGGCACTCATTGTTACTGTCATTGCCACTTCTTTTGCTTTTAAATGAAAAAAATCATTACAGTTCATTTGGGGAAATTTTCCTACAGACTCAGTGAAACCCGGGGATGTTCTGCAATCA
>NW_027853021.1:0-259 GCF_054177405.1 Leptonychotes weddellii
TACTTCCAAATTTAAATCAAGAGAAAATCTGAGTTGGATTAAATATAGTAACTAAAGAAATATAAATAAGTTGAGATGAGAGTAATAGAAAAGAACATGGGCAAAAGTCAATAACTTTTAAATTATAAAATCTAGAGAAATATATTTCCCTGCTGATGTGAGCAGGCACTTATTAATTAATTAATTTCTTTCTTTCTTTATTTATTGTTATGTTAATCCCCATACATTACACCATTAGTTTTAAATGTAGTATTCCATG
>NW_027853022.1:0-259 GCF_054177405.1 Leptonychotes weddellii
TTGACAGAGAGAGAGAGACAGCGAGAGAGGGAACACAAGCAGGGGTAGTGGGAGAGTGAAAAGTAGGCTTCCTGCAGAGCAGGGAGCCTGATGTGGGGCTCGATCCCAGGACCCTGGGATCATGACCTGAGCTGAAGGCAGACGCTTAACGACTGAGCCACCCAGGTGCCCCCTTTATAGTGTTTTAAAAGGAGTTAGGTTCAAACAAAGTGACAGAGAAGGGTAGAAAGTTGGGGGGAGCAGCAGAATGGTAGATCAG
>NW_027853023.1:0-259 GCF_054177405.1 Leptonychotes weddellii
TCCAGGTGTTTGTGGTCTTTCCAGATTTTTTTGTGGTTGACTTCTGGTTTTATACTGTTGTGGTCAGAAAAGGTGTATGGTGTGATTTCTATCTTTTTGTATTTGTTGAGGCCTGATTTGTGACCTAATATGTAGCCTATTCTGGAGAATGCCCCATGTGCACTTGAAAAGGATGTGTATGCCAGTGCTTTGAGGATGGAATACATCTGTTTTAGGGTCTGAATATATCTGTTAACTCTATCTGGTCCACTGTGTCATT
>NW_027853024.1:0-259 GCF_054177405.1 Leptonychotes weddellii
AGATGCCCTTCAACAGATGAATGGATAAAGAAGATGTGGTCCATATATACAATGAAATATTACTCAGCCATCAGAAAGCATGAATAGCCAACTTTTACATCAACATGGATGGGACTGGAGGAGATTATGCTAAGTGAAATAAGTCAAACAGAGAAAGTCAATTATCATATGGTTTCACTCATTTGTGGAACATAAGGAATAGAATGGAGGACATTAGGAGAAGGAAGGGAAAAATGAATGGGGGTGGGAATCGGAGGGG
>NW_027853025.1:0-259 GCF_054177405.1 Leptonychotes weddellii
GTGGGGGAGGGAGAAGCAGGCTTCCCGCCGAGCAGGGAGCCCGATGTGGGACTTGATCCTAGGATCCTGGGATCATGACCTGAGCCAAAGGCAGACGCTTAACGACTGAGCCACCCAGGCGCCCCCTCAATATATTGAGTTTTTAGCATAGAGTTAGCATAGAGCTCTTAGCAGGGGTCCCAGTGCATATTAAAAAATGAATAGTTGTTATATTTTTTCCATTATTTTAGACAGAAACATACCTAAATAGATGCTGAAA
>NW_027853026.1:0-259 GCF_054177405.1 Leptonychotes weddellii
GTTCTGTTGAAACTTTAAATCCAAGTCAAATAGATAACTGTAAATTTACAGAGCACAACACAGAACAGAATGAACTTTGGCATGTGCCTCAAATTAAATTTAAAATATTTTTTTTGCTCTCCTGAAGTGACTGGAACATGCATAATACAGAAAATTTTTCTGCATAAGAAAATGGGTTTCTACCCTTAATAGCTTATCTTTTTTTTTTTAAAGATTTTATTTATTTATTTGCGAGAGAGAGAATGAGAGACAGAGAGCA
>NW_027853027.1:0-259 GCF_054177405.1 Leptonychotes weddellii
GATCCCAAAACCACACAAAGACCCCATCAAAAGGAGAATTACAGACCAAATCCTTGATGAACATGGATGCAAAAAATCTCACCAAAATACTAGCCAATAGGACCCAACCGTACATTAAAAGATTATTCACCACGACAAAGTGGGATTTATCCCTGGGCTGCAAGGTTGGTTCAACATCCACAAATCAATCAACGTGATATAATACATTAACAAAAGAAAGAACAAGAATCTCAATAGATGCAGAAAAAGCTTTTGACAA
>NW_027853028.1:0-259 GCF_054177405.1 Leptonychotes weddellii
GCAGGCAGAGGGGAGGGAGAAGCAGACTCTCCACTGAGCAGGGAGCCCGACGTGGGGCTTGATCCCAGGATCCTGGGATCATGACCTGAGCCGAAGGCAGCTGCTTAACCGACTGAGCCACCCGGGCGCCCCTCTTTAAATATTTCTTTTCTGTGGCTCCTGAAGATCTCTTAGAAGTTGGGGCGGCATGTAGGTGCACCGGACCACCAGCCTGACCCACCAATATAGAAAGTGGCAGACAACCACACCCATGCATCAA
>NW_027853029.1:0-2010 GCF_054177405.1 Leptonychotes weddellii
TGTCTTTGGGGTAAATACCCAGGAGTGCAATTGCTGGGTCATAGGGTAGCTCTGTTTTTAATTTTTTGAGGAACCTCCACACTGTTTTCCAAAGTGGCTGTACTAACTTGCATTCGCACCAACAGTGTAAGAGGGTTCGCCTTTCTCCACAACTTCTCCAACATTTGTTGTTTCTTTCCCTGTCCATTTTTGCCATTCTAACTGGTGTAAGCTGGTATCTCAAGGTAGTTTTGATTTGAATTTCCCTGATGGCTAATGATGATGAACATTTTTTAATGTGTCTGTTAGCCATTTGTGTGTCTTCTTTGGAGAAGTGTCTTTTCGTGTCTTCTGCCCACTTTTTGACTTGATTATTTGTTTTCTGGGTGTTGAGATGAGAAGTTCTTTATAGATCTTGGATACCAGCCCTTTATCTGTAGTGTCATTTGCAAATATCTTCTCCCATTCTGTGGGTTGCCTCTTTGTTTTGTTGACTGTTTCCTTTGCTGTGCAGAAGCTTTCAATCTTGATGAAGTTCCAAAAGTTCATTTTTGCTTTTGTTTCACTAGCTTTTGGAGATGTATCTTGAAAGAAGTTGCTGTGGCCAATGTCAGATGAAGTGAAATCTCTTATGTTAGAGCTAGAAGTATCTTTAAAGACTAGCCAGTCATCTCATGCTGGCGCAATTCCTTTCTATTCTTTTCTCAAATATGAGGGCTTTTAGTTTTGTTTCCATAACACTAAGAGCAATGGGAAGCCATAAAGTATTTTAAGCAGGCTTACGTTTTTCAAAGATCAGTCTTGCTGCAATATTGAGAACAGTTTGGAGGTAGACACAACCTGGATACAAGAGATCATGAAGGAGGCTACTGCAGTAGCCCAGTAAGAAATAATGGTAACTTGAACTATAGGATGGAAATGTAGATAGTGAAGGAAATACACACTCAATAGATATTTTGGAGGCAAAATAAACAGGTTATGGTGATGAATTATATATGGGGGTAAAAGAAAGAAGTAGTTAGGTATGCCAGTGACATTTTTCTATCTTTGTCTCCTTACTGGAACTGACTTCTTTTAAAATAGTAGCCCTATTCAATTTGTTTTGGTTTTGCCAGCACCTCACATTAGGCCTGGAATCTAGTAGACACTCAGTGAAAGTCTGATGAAAGAATGAACAAATCATTGCCTATCAGGCAGAGAACAGAAGGAGCAATATTGGGAGATCAATACCAGTAAGGAGAGGCCATTGGGTCTATAAATACTAAGCTAGAGTTTATAGGAAGGGCTGGCAGGAATAAAGCAGTTTTAGATATGCTATCAAAAGAAGAGCTTAGGCATAGAGAAACAGCCAGAATTGGGGTATAAGGTAATATCTCTGTCTTAGGAAAAGGACAGATGAAGTAGTTATGAGTTATGATGGAAGCCAATGAAGCAGTTATGACTTCAGGGGCTCTGGGCCAGACTGCATGGGTTCTAATCTTGACTCTGCCTCTTCTAGGGGTATGACCTTCTTTGGGCAGTTTCTTGACACCTTTAAATCTTAGTTTCCTTATGTGTAAGTGAGGAAAATAATAGTACCAATCCATATGGTGGTTATTAGGATTAAATGACATAATGCACTTATCAATGACTACCAAAATGTCCTAATCCTTAGTAAAGATTAGCTATCAACCAATAAATAAGATCCAGACAAGAAGGAACAAAAGACAATAATAATAACTATCATTTATTTAATACCTGTTTTCAACAACCATTTTAAAGATGAAAGATTGAAGATTAGAGAAGTTAAGTAACTTACAAGTAGGAGGTAAAAATCAAAACCTGCTCTTTCTGAAATTCAACACTTATGCTATACTGTTAAATTTACTAAATTATTTAAATTGGAGCTCCTTCACTGGGTATTTACCCCAAAGATACAAAAGTAGGGATTCGAAGGGGTACGTGCACCCCGATGTTTATAGCAGCAATGTCCACAATAGCCAAACTGTGGAAAGAGCCAAGATGTCCATCGACAGATGACTGGATAAAGAA
>NW_027853030.1:0-259 GCF_054177405.1 Leptonychotes weddellii
AATCCTAAAATTTGTATGGGACAAGAAAAGACCCCAAATAGCCAGAAGAACGTTGAAAAAGAAAAGCGAAGGTGGTGACATCACAATTCCAGACTTCAAACTCTATTACGAAGCTGTAATCATCAAGACAGTATGGTACTGGCACAAAAATAGACCCATAGATCAATGGAACAGAATAGAGAGCCCAGAAATGGACCCTCAACTCTATGGTCAACTAATTTTCAACAAAGCAGGAAAGAATGTCCAATGGAAAAAAGAC
>NW_027853031.1:0-259 GCF_054177405.1 Leptonychotes weddellii
CCTCCCCTCTAAAACCCTCAGTTTGTTTTTCAGAGTCCATAGTTTCTCATGGTTCATCTCCCCCTCCAACTTCCCCTTTCATTTTTCCCTTCCTGCTATCTTCTTTTCTTTCTTTTCTTTTTTTAACATATAATGTATTATTTGTTTCAGAGGTATAGGTCTGTGATTCAACAGTCTTATACAATTCACAGTGCTCACCCTAGCAATACCCTCCCCAATGTCCATTACCCAGCCACCCCATCCCTCCCATACCCCACCA
>NW_027853032.1:0-259 GCF_054177405.1 Leptonychotes weddellii
TGCTGTAGTAGTAGCTCATTGTGTCAGGGCTTGAGGATTTGGTTGAAGGTTGAAGGTGACTTTCCAGAGCATGAATATCACCACCTGTGCCTGGACTTTTATACTCCCTCAGTGTGGGTGTGGTAAACCACAACACGTGCGCTTCATTCTTTTTGAAAATCCATTTTTGGTGAAAAGAGTACTACCAAAACCATACTTTTCCTATCAAGGTAGTCCCAAAGATGCATGCATACGTTTTTCCTTTGAATTTGGTTTAATT
>NW_027853033.1:0-259 GCF_054177405.1 Leptonychotes weddellii
TTTCTTCAGGTTTAAAGGGTATGTCTTTGAACTTGGAACCTGACAATGTTGGTGTTGTCATGTTTGGAAATGATAAACTAATTAAGGAAGGGAGATATTGTGAAGAGAACAGGAGCCATTGTGGATGTTCCAGTTGGCGAGGAGCTATTGGGCCGTGTTGTAGATGCCCTTGGTTAATGCCATTGATGGAAAGGGTCCAATTGGTTCCAAGATCCATAGGCGAGTTGGCCTGAAAGCCCCTGGGATCATTCCTCGAATC
>NW_027853034.1:0-259 GCF_054177405.1 Leptonychotes weddellii
CCCTTTACATATGTTAATATTTGCTTTATATAATTTGGTACTCCAATGTTGGGTGCATAAATATTCACAATTTTATGTCCTCTTGTTGGATCGATTCCATTATCATTATGTAGTACCATTCTTTGTCTCCTGATACAGTCTTTGTCTTAAAGGCTATTTTGTCTGATATAAGTATTGCTACCCCAGCCTTTTTTTTTTTTTTCTGTTTGCATGGCATATGTTTTCCCAGTCTTTCATTTTCAGTCTGTATGTGTCTTTA
>NW_027853035.1:0-259 GCF_054177405.1 Leptonychotes weddellii
TAGAGGGTACATACCTCAATATCATAAAAGCTATCTATGAATAACCCACAGTAAATATCATATTCAATGGGGAAAAACTGAGCTTTTCCCCTAAGGTCAGGAACATGGGAGGGATGTCCACTATCACCACTGCTATTCAACATAGTACTAGAAGTCCTAGCCACAGCAATCAGACAACAAAAAGAAATAAAAGGCATCCAAATTGGCAAAAAAGAAGTGAAACTCTCTTTCTGCAGATGATATGATACTTTATGTGGAA
>NW_027853036.1:0-259 GCF_054177405.1 Leptonychotes weddellii
GTGTTGTGAGTTCGAGCCCCACACTGGGTGTAGAGATTATAAAAAAAAATAAACAAACTTAAAAAAAAAAAACCAACGAATTCTTCGTCATCACATTCTTGTTAATTCTCTAAATTGCATACCTGAATCCTATGCCACGGACTTATGATTTCTACTTTGTCTGCTTACCATTTCAACGGATACCTAACCATCAATTTTAACTTATTTTTAAGACAATTATTTTAGACTGTGTGTTTCCCACTAATGATTATTTCAACCA
>NW_027853037.1:0-259 GCF_054177405.1 Leptonychotes weddellii
TCGTTAAGCGTCTACCTTCGGCTCAGGTCATGATCCCGGGGTTCTGGGATCGAGCCCCCACATGGGGTTCCCTGCTCGGCGGGAAGCCTGCTTCTCCCTCTCCCACTCCCCCTGCTGCTCCCCCTGCTCATGTTCTCTCTCCCTCTCTCTCTGTCTCGCTCTTAAATAAATAAATAAATAAATAAATAATAAATAAAATCTTTAAAGAAAAATGATACTTTTATTCTCAACAGTTCAATTTTCTCCATTTTTATTTGTT
>NW_027853038.1:0-259 GCF_054177405.1 Leptonychotes weddellii
GAGGTAGTCTGAAAGCGTGAAACATAGGATGATTACTTTTGGAAGTGCCTCCCTGAAGGGTTGAGTGCTGGAGCCTCTGAGTACAACGTGCTTTAAAAGGTCTTGGCAGTGGAGGGGAGGTGGAGCAAGATGGCGGAGGAGTAGGAGACCTGGATTTCGTCTCCTCTCAGGAATTCAGCTGGATAGGGATCAAACCATTGGGAACACCTACAAACTCAACAGGAGATCGAAGAAAAGAAGAGCACAACTCTTTCATCAG
>NW_027853039.1:0-259 GCF_054177405.1 Leptonychotes weddellii
TACATGTCTTTCTCTGATTGACTTATTTCGCTCAGCATAACACCCTCCAGTTCCATCCACGTCGTTGCAAATGGCAAGATCTCATTCCTTTTGATGGCTGCATAATATTCCATTGTATATATATACACCACATCTTCTTTAACTTCTTGAAGAAAATCGGTTCCAAGAAAAATTGATATTTAAAACGATGAGTTCATTTAAAATGTTGGTTAGGTCCTTGATAGGAAAGACCACACTACACTCCCAGGCAGTAGCATGA
>NW_027853040.1:0-2010 GCF_054177405.1 Leptonychotes weddellii
CAACATCTTATCAATCCCTTTTTAAAAAATCTTTTTTATTTTTCATTTTTAGAGTCATATTCTATCCCTTCATAGTAGTTAACCTTATTTTTGGTATATATATATATGTATATATATATAAGTTCTCTCTTTAAAATTTTGGGATACAGTTTCTTCTAACAGACCAAAATATACCCTAAATCTCTAGTGTAGGGCTTTGTTCTACTCTCCTGCCTGATCACATTCTCTCCCCCCCTTTTTTTTTTAATCCTCTTCTTTCTTTTTTCAACCAACTTCTTATCCTATCAATTCCTTTTATAAAATCTTTTGTAATTTTCATCTTTACAGTCATATTCCATCCCGTCATCATATTAAGCCTTATTTTTGTGCATATATATGTTTTTCTTTCTTTAAAATTTTGGGAGGCACTTTCTTCTAACAGACCAAAATACACCCAAAATCTAGTGTGTGGCACTGATCTATGCACCACCAGCCCGATCATATTTGATCATATTCTGTTTTCTTTTGTTTTGTTTTTGTTTGTTTTTATCTTTTTCTTTTTCCTTTTCTTTTTTCTTTTTTCTTTCTTTCCCTTTCTTTTCCCCCGGTTTCAGGTCTTTTCTGATTTGTTTAGACTATATTTTCTGGGGACGTTGTTACCCTGTTAGCATTTTGTTCTCTCATTCATCTCTTCTCCTCTGGACAAAATGACAAGATGGAAAAAATCACCTCAAAAAAAACAAGGAGTACCAACTGCCAGGGACCTAATCAATACGGACATTAGTAAGATTTCGGAACTAGAGTTCAGGATGACGATTTTAAAGTTACTAGCTGTGCTTGAAAAAAGCATGGAATATATTAGAGAACCCATTTCTGGAGAAATAAAAGAACTAAAATCTAACCAAGTTGAAATCAAAAAGACTATTAATGAGATGCAATCAAAAATGGAGGCTCTAACTGCTAGGATCAATGAGGCAGAAGAGAGAATTAGTGATATAGAAGACCAAATGATGGAGAATAAAGAAGCTGAGAAAAAGAGAGATAAACAACTACTGGATCAGGAGGGCAGAATTCGAGAGATAAACAATACCATAAGATGAAACAATATTAGAATAATTGGGATCCCAAAAGAAGAAGAAAGAGAGAGGGGGGCAGAAGGTATACTGGAGCAAATTATAGCAGAGAACTTCCCTAATCTGGGGAAGGAAACAGGCATCAAAATCCAGGAGGCACAGAGAATGCCCCTCAAAATCAATAAAAATAGGTTAACACCCTGATATCTAATAGTAAAACTTGCAAGTCTCAGAGACAAAGAGAAAATCCAGAAAGCAGCTCGGGAGAAGAGATCTGAAACCTACATGGTAGAAACATTAGATTGGCAACAGACCTATCCACAGAGACCTGGCAGGCCAGAAAGAACTGGCATGATATATTCAGACCACTAAATGAGAAAAATATGCAGCCAAGTATATTATATCCAGCTAGGCTGTCATTGAAAATAGGAGAGATAAAAAGCTTCCAGGACAAACAAAAACTAAAGGAATTTGCAAACATGAAGCCAGCCCTACAAGAGATATTGAAAGGCGTCGTCTAAGCAAAGAGACAGCCTAAAAGTAACATAGACCAGAAAGGAACACAGACAATATAAAGTAACAGTCACCTTACAGGCAATTTAATGGCACTTAAAAGTGCCATTAAAGATATGAATATCTTTCAATAGTTACCCTGAATGTAAATGGGCTCAATGCCCCAATCAAAAAACACAGGCTATCAGATTGGATAAAAAGACAAGACCCATCGATATGCTGTCTGCAAGAGACTCATTTTAGACACAAAGACACCCCCAGATTGAAAGTGAGGGGGTGGAAAACCATTTACCATGCTAATGGACACCAAAAGAAAGCTGGGGTGGCAATCCTTATATCAGACAAATTAGATTTTAAACCAAAGACTGTAATAAGAGATGAGGAAGGACACTATATCCTACTTAAAGGGTCTATCCAACAAGAAGATCTAACAATTGTAAATATC
>NW_027853041.1:0-259 GCF_054177405.1 Leptonychotes weddellii
GGCCTGGTTTGTCACTTAGTGCATGATTTCTGGAGATTGTTCCATGTGCACTTGAAAAGAATGTGTATTGTGCTTTAGAATGAACTGCTCTGAAAGTATCTGTTCCATCTGGTCCAGTGTGTCTTTCAAAGCCATTGTTTCCTTGTTGATTTTCTGCTTAGATGATCTGTCCACTAATGTAAGTGAGGTATTAAAGTCCCCTATTATTTTTATATTCTCATCAATTAGTTCCTTTATATGTTATTATTATTTTAATATT
>NW_027853042.1:0-259 GCF_054177405.1 Leptonychotes weddellii
TTTTTAAAATTAAAAATGTATATATTTAAGATGTACAACTTGGTGATTTGATATATGTACACACTGCAAAATATTCACCATAATTAAGCTAATTAACGTACCTGTTACCTCACATAGTTCCCACTATTTCTCTTTGTGTGTGTGTGTGTGTGTGTGTGTGTGTGTGTGGTGATAACACTTAAAATCCACTTCCTTAGCAGACTTCAAGTTTACAATATAATATCGTTAATTATGATCACATTGTCCCTTACTGCCTCTT
>NW_027853043.1:0-259 GCF_054177405.1 Leptonychotes weddellii
GAGTAACAAACTCATAATGCTGGTGGAGTAGAAAATTGGTACTACTGCCTTGGAAAATTGTTATTTTTAAAAGTTAACTGAATTAGTTTCCTTTGACCCAGTAGTTTTACTCCCTGGTATATACCCAAACAAAATATGTGCACTTATGCACCAAAAGACATGCATGAGAATGGTCATTGAATCATTATTTGCAGTAGCCTCAAGCCAGAAAACCTAACTAGCTATTTACTGTAGAATAGATCAATAAGTTATTTGTACA
>NW_027853044.1:0-259 GCF_054177405.1 Leptonychotes weddellii
CCTCACACCCATCAGAATGGCTAACATTAACAAGTCAGGAAATGACAGATGTTGGCAAGGATGCGGAGAAAGGGGAACCCGCCTACACTGTTGGTGGGAATGCAAACTGGTGCAGCCACTCTGGAAAACAGTATGGAGGTTCCTCAAAAAGTTGAAAATAGAGCTACCCTGCGACTCAGCAATTGCACTACTGGATATTTACCCCAAATATAAATATGTAGTGAACCGAAGGGGTACCTGCACCCCAATGTTTATGGCA
>NW_027853045.1:0-259 GCF_054177405.1 Leptonychotes weddellii
CTTAACCAACTGAGCCACCAAGCCATCCCTCTTCAAACTTTTAAAAAAGGAAGATTTCTTTCTTTCTTTCTATTTATTTATTTTATTTTTTAAAAAGATTTTATTTATTTATTTGAGAGAGAGACACACAGTGAGAGAGGGAACACAAGCAGGGGGAGTGGGAGAGGGAGAAGCAGGCTTCCCGCAGAGCAGGGAGCTCAATCCCAGGACCCTGGGATCATGACCTGAACAGAAGGCAGATGCCTTAACTAATGAGTCA
>NW_027853046.1:0-259 GCF_054177405.1 Leptonychotes weddellii
GCTCAGGTCATGATCTCAGGGTCATGAGACTGAGCCCCTTGTCGGGCTCTGTGCTGGGCATGGAGTCTGCTTGGGATTCCCTCTCTCCCTCTCCCTGTGCCCTCCCCCCTGCTCATGCTCTCTCTAAAAAAAAAAAAAAAGTACATTAAGTATGATAATATATTTGTCCTTTGACTTAATATTTCAGTTTACCAAAAACAAAATATAATAGTACCCAAAGATAGGTAACCACATTAATCTTGCAGCAACTAGATCATCG
>NW_027853047.1:0-259 GCF_054177405.1 Leptonychotes weddellii
GACCTATTCATTCTTTAGCAGGATGCTCTTTAATATTGAAGTGTTTGAGTTCCTTCCAAATTTCTCCTTGTGATTGAGTTCAAGTTTCAAAGTGTTGTGGTCTGAAAATATGCAGGGAATAATCTCAATCTTTTGGTATTGGTTGAGGCCTGATTTGTGACCCAGTGTGTGGTCTCTTCTGGAGAAAGTTCCATGTGCTATCAAGAAGAATGAGAATTCTGATGGGCGGAGCAAGATGGCGGAGGAGTAGGAGAACTGG
>NW_027853048.1:0-259 GCF_054177405.1 Leptonychotes weddellii
ATGGAACACTTTATCTAAAACTAATGATGTAATGTATGGGGATTAACATAAGAATAAAAGAAAAGAAAAAAGAAAAAAACAAACAAAACAAAACAAAAAAAACATATGCAAGAGTTTCTTAGATCCATACCTAGATGTTGAACAGCTAAATCATAGCATATGTAAATGCTTGACTTCAGGAGGCAATGCCAAAAATGTTTTCACAGTGGCTGCACAGTGGGTTTAAACTTCTATTTACTTTTCCCACTAGCAAAGTATA
>NW_027853049.1:0-259 GCF_054177405.1 Leptonychotes weddellii
CTATGGTGAGTGCTGTGAATTGTGTAAGACTGTTGCATCACAGACCTGTACCCCTGAAAAAAATAATACATTATATGTTAAAAAAAAACAAAGAAGATAGTAGGAAGGGAAAAATGAAGGGGGGGGAATCGGAGGGGGAGATGAACCATGAGAGACATTGGACTCTGAAAAACAAACTGAGGGCTTTAGAAGGGAGGCGAATGGGGGGATGGGCTAGCCCAGTAATGGGTATTAAGGAGGGCACGTACTGAATGGAGCA
>NW_027853050.1:0-259 GCF_054177405.1 Leptonychotes weddellii
TAGATGCGGGAACAGAACAAGGAGTCCAGCCAAGAGGTCCACTGCCGTAGTAGATACAGCCAAGAGTATCGAGTCATGTTTCTTCCGTTCCTCTAGACCCCCCTTTTTAAGTCCGGTTCTGTGCCAGCTCTGTGAGTAAAAGAACACATGCCTCCAAGGTTGGGAAGCCAGAACCAGGCAAACAAAAAAGCAGGGAAACAGACCAGTAATTGTGGAGAAGGAAGATTTAACAGTCTCCAAGTATATTCTTACTTTATTG
>NW_027853051.1:0-2010 GCF_054177405.1 Leptonychotes weddellii
CGCCTGGGTGGCTCAGTTGGTTAAGCGACTGCCTTCGGCTCAGGTCATGATCCTGGAGTCCCGGGATCGAGTCCCGCGTCGGGCTCTCTGCTTGGCAGGGAGTCTGCTTCTCCCTCTGACCCTTCCCCTCTCATGCTCTCTCTCTCTCTCATTCTCTCTCTCAAATAAATAAATAAAATCTTTAAAAAAAAAAAAAAAACAAATGTTTGTTAAATTAATGGGTCAGGTCTAGTGAGGAAATGATTAGTTGTTTGGATGGGTACATGTTGATTTGAGAAGTCAGAGGAATACAGGAGGAGAGAAAGTAAATGAACAACTAACATTATTGAGCCTCTGCCAGGAGCGTGCTGGGGCCGAGAACATAGTGAACAAGAAGGCAAGGCTTCTACTCTCAAGGACTTGACTCTCCCTTTGGTTGGGGGACAGCATGGAGAGAGTTATCATTTTAGAGCAGAATAGGTGCTCTGGGGGAAATAGATATGGCAAAGCTTATTCAACTCCAGAGAAGCAAGTATCATGAACCCACTTAATGAGTGCGTGGGTGAGCAGGTGTTCAGATGAAGGCTGTTTGTGAGTGCTGCTGAAGGCCACAGCTGTGAGTGCTGAATAAGACGCAACCCTCGTCTGCCCCTCCTGAGCCCCTGCTCCTTCCTCTGTCCTGCAGTGCATCTCAACAAGCAGGTGAAAATCCAGAGCTCCAATTGCATTCGGATCTGGAGATCATCTTTCTAGAGTAGAGAGTCGAAACAAGGGGATGGGAGAAGGTCTCCTAGACAGACCATGAGACTTTGGAAAGGAACAGCAGCTGAGAGTCACTGAGTACTTAGTACACTCCAGACCGCACAGAAAGCATTTTACATGCATGCATGACAGCAGTTATTCCACATAATGTCCCTTATGAAGCAGGGACTTTTTTTAATTTTAATTTTTTAAATATTAATTTAATTTTTATTTTTTTAAAGCTTTTATTTATTTGACAGAGAGAGAGAGCACAAGCAGGGGGAGTGGCAGGGAGAGGGAGAAGCAGGCTCCCCGCTGAGCAGGGGGAGCCCGATGTGGGACTCGGTCCCAGGACCCTGGGATCATGACCCAAGCCGAAGGCACTCATCTAACCAACTGAGCCACCCAGGCACCCTGAAGCAGGGACTCTTAACAGCCCCGCTTTACAGTCCAGGAAAGGGAAGCTTAGGAAGAGTTAAGTAAGTTGACAGAGGTCACACACCAGAGCCTAATCTCTTACCCTACGCTACCTTCTTGAGAAAGAGAGGACTGAGATCAGAAGTCTGGTAAGGAAATCATGGAATCAGAGAACAAGATGGCTCACTCAGGGATGTCGGTGAGGGGGAGGAGTGTCCCAAGAGCCCAAGAAGCAGTGTTAGAAAAGGAAGCAGTGTGCAGTGTCAGAGTCTGTGGGAAAACCCAGCAGGCACACCTGAGGGTTGTGGGATTCCGCGAACCTGGCGGGGGAAGAGACCTTTGACAGAGCTCTTTTGGGGGATGCAAACCTGATTTCCCACAGGCTCACCACCCAAGCCACTGCTTGCTGCCTGATCCACCCCACTCCCCGGGATTCCTATTCTGATTCCTCCTGCTCAACCTGTCTGCATGGGAAAGAAGCCTTAAACTGGGTTCCTCACTCCCATCCCACCTCCACGCTGATCTATCTCCCTGACCCAGCACCTGCAGAGCTAACTCTAACCAGCTGGTGCACCACCTGGCATATACACCAGCCTCTGTTGAGCCCATTCATTTACAGCACATGCCCAGGCAGCCTGACAAAGGACAGCAGTAACCCCCGACCAGGGACACATGCTGGACTGAGAAGCAGGTAGGTGCCAGTTGCTCAGGGAAGTGGGAGGGAAGAAAAGGCAAGAGGTTCCAGTGAGAGTGGATTAGCCAGGCACTCACTGAGGCTCTTTGTCAATAGCACTCAAGTTCCTTTATTGGCTGGATTGGATCTGCACAGAGCAGTTGAAAGGAGTAGCTCAAGGACCACAGGATTTAGCTACC
>NW_027853052.1:0-259 GCF_054177405.1 Leptonychotes weddellii
AGGACATTAGGAGAAGGAAGGGAAAAATGAAGGGGGGGAATCAGAGGGGGAGATGAACCATAAGAGACTATGGGCTCTGAGAAACAAACTGAGGGTTTTAGAGGGGAGGGGGGCTGGGGGATGGGTTAGCCCAGTGATGGGTATTAAGGAGGGCACGTACTGCATGGAGCACTGGGTGTTATATGAAAACAATGAATCGTGGATCACTACATCAAAAACTAATGATGTATGGTGACTAACATAATAAAATTAAATTAAA
>NW_027853053.1:0-259 GCF_054177405.1 Leptonychotes weddellii
TCCCCCTGCTTGTGTTCCCTCTCTCAGTGTGTCTCTCTCTGTCAAATAAATAAAATCTTTAAAAAAAAAAAAAAGAAAGAAGTAAATCTGCCTTACAATCCTGGTGAGATCCCCAAAATATGTCATTAAATTTAAAAAGCAAGCTGCAGAATAATACAGTATAACACCCATTTGTGGGAAAACACACATACAAATCTATATATCTTTATGTATACATGTATGTGTGTGAATGCAGAGAAAAATGTCTGTAAGCATACCT
>NW_027853054.1:0-259 GCF_054177405.1 Leptonychotes weddellii
CACCCTCATGACCTAACCGCTCCCCAAAGGCCCACCTCCAAATACCATCAAATGGGGGGATGGTATTTCAACATATACATTTTAGGGAGACACACACATTCGGTCCATAACAAGCCCTTTGGACGAACTCTAATAAAGAATCCCAGAATTTGCTCCTGACTTACACGAGCTGGGTCTGATCAGAAGGCAAAGGGGTCCTATCTTGGTGGAGGTCAAAGGGTCCGCCTGCCCCACCTTACTCGACCTTCCTAACTTTTAA
>NW_027853055.1:0-259 GCF_054177405.1 Leptonychotes weddellii
GAAAGATCTGGCAGATGATGGCCAAGGTTCCTTGGGATGATTGGAAGAGATGGCTGAGGACATCTAAGATGGAGACAAGGTGACGGTGAGGCTGGGGCTGCTCTCTGTTGCGCGTTCTAGGGCTTCAGCAGAATCTTGTGGTCAGCTCTTATGGTGTCTGGGGTGTTTCAGAGTCTTCTGCTAGAAAATGTCTGGGGCAAATGTCATTTGTGGTTCGCTGTGCCTGGCAAGGAGACCCTTAGGGCTGGGGTTTTCACAA
>NW_027853056.1:0-259 GCF_054177405.1 Leptonychotes weddellii
GCACCTGGAGGACAAATTTCATCTTTCAGATCTTGCACAAGACCTGTCTCAAGAGCAATCCATTAAAAATGACCCACTTTCGGGGCACCTGGATGGCTCAGTCGTTAGGTGTCTGCCTTCAGCTCGGGTCATGATCCCGGGGTCCTGGGATCAAGCCCCGTATCGGGCTCCCTGCTTGGCGGGAGGCCTGCTTCTCCCTTTCCCCCTTCCCCTGCTTATGTTCCCTCTCTCGCTGTGTCTCTCTCTGTCAAGTAAAAAA
>NW_027853057.1:0-259 GCF_054177405.1 Leptonychotes weddellii
TATTAAGCGCATTTTCCAAACATGAAATTGTTCAATCACCTTTTGACTAAACCTTCAAAATGATAGCCAGATGTGGGGAAAATCTTCTATAGATATATATGAACTAATCAACAAAAACTTTTAAATGTTCCTTCATGTTTTTTTTTATTTTTAAATTTTTTTATTGTTATGTTAATCACCATACATTACATCATTAGTTTTTGATGTAGTGTTCCATGATTCATTGTTTGTGCATAACACCCAGTGCTCCATGCAGAAC
>NW_027853058.1:0-259 GCF_054177405.1 Leptonychotes weddellii
AGATGCCCTTCAACAGATGAATGGATAAAGAAGATGTGGTCCATATATACAATGAAATATTACTCAGCCATCAGAAAGCATGAATAGCCAACTTTTACATCAACATGGATGGGACTGGAGGAGATTATGCTAAGTGAAATAAGTCAAACAGAGAAAGTCAATTATCATATGGTTTCACTCATTTGTGGAACATAAGGAAGAGAATGGAGGACATTAGGAGAAGGAAGGGAAAAATGAATGGGGGTGGGAATCGGAGGGG
>NW_027853059.1:0-259 GCF_054177405.1 Leptonychotes weddellii
AACATCTAAATAGGTTTCTTGTGCCCTTTACAACTCAGGGATGTTTTTTTCAAGGACATAGGACCCATGTCTTTGAAACAGAATCAGCAAGAAAGATAGCGCCCCCAGATTATCTCCCAGTTTCTGGGGAAGGGTAAGAGCCTAATTTAGGTGGGGGCACCTCATTCCAACTTTGCAGAACTACCTCCAGTCATAAAGATATGAGAAGTTTAGGGGCACCTGGGTGGCTCAGTTGGTTAAGTGACTTTGGCTCAGGTCA
>NW_027853060.1:0-259 GCF_054177405.1 Leptonychotes weddellii
CCTCCCAATCTCCGCCCCGGAGGAGCCGAGAACTCGGGGCCCCGCTGCTCAGTGAGCCCACAGAGAAAAGCCGTCAGTCACTCCCGTCTCCCCGGTCTCCGGCCGCACTCCGTGCTCACCTGGCCTGTGACCGAGCATTTCTATCTCTGCCACCCAACCCCGTGTGGAGTCTCCAAACCCAGCAGATCCCTGTGGTGCACTCCCATGCTGCTCCTTCCGGGGGAAGAAGGGGAGTCTCCCCAGATCTGCCACTTGTTGG
>NW_027853061.1:0-259 GCF_054177405.1 Leptonychotes weddellii
AGGCAGACTCCCCGCTGAGCAGGGAGCCCAATGCAGGACTTGATCCTGGGACTGTGGGATCATGACCTGAGCCGAAGGCAGTTGCTTAACCAACTGAGCCACCCAGGTGCCCTGGATTATAATTTTAAAAATCACTAAACACCAAAGCAAATAAGGCATTATGAGTAAGAGTCAGCGGAAACAACAGACATCAAAATAAGACCTGCAAAAATTTCAGATATTGGGATCAAAAATAAAAAGATGTTTAATATATTACAAG
>NW_027853062.1:0-2010 GCF_054177405.1 Leptonychotes weddellii
TGAAGTGTTCCATGATTCATTGTTTGTGCATAACACCCAGTGCTCCATGCAGAATGTGCCCTCCTCAATACCCACCACCAGGCTAACCCATCCTCCCACCCCCCTCCCCTCCAGAACCCTGTTTGTTTTTCAGAGTCCATCGTCTCTCATGGTTCGTCTACCCCTCCGATTTCCCCCGCTTCATTCTTCCCCTCCCGCTTGTGGTAGATGTTTTTATATTCACCCATCATTTTCTTCTATTATCATAACTGTAAAATTTTCAGTAAGAACTCTAGAAGTTCATAATTTTAACAAAGTTTAATGTCAGTCTTTAGAAATCCACCCTATCCCAAGGTCATGAAAATATTCTTTCTCTTCTAGAAACTTTATTGTTACTTTGCACAATTAGATCTGCAATTCATCTGAAATCTGTTCTTGTTTTTTCTCCTATGGATATTCAGTTGACAGTACATCATTTATTGAATCGCCTTTCCTTGTCCCCATTGCTCTGCAGTGCCATTTTCATCATAAATCAAGTATTTATAGTGTTGGTTCTCTTTGTAAAATCTCTTTGTTGTTCTAATGGCTTAATTTTTGGTCCTTGCACTTACATGCACTGTTGTAATTGCTGTGGTTTTGCAATAAATCTGATATAATAAACCAGATAGAGTAACTCTTTCCACTTTCTTCATCCTCTTTAAGATTGTCTTGGGTATTCATGGCCCATTGGGTTTTTATATGAAAATTGAGTTACTTGTCAGTTGCCACCAAAAAAGATTTTCTTGGCTATTCTTGGGCCTTTTAATTTCCAAGAGAATTTTTAGGATCAGCTTGTCCAAAACAAATGAACAAACAAATAAACAACAAAACCTTTTGAGATTTCAATAAAGACTGCACTGAGTCTATAGATCCATTTGCGAAGAATTGATGTCATTACCATATTAAATATTCTAATCCATGAAAATGATTTATTCTTCCTTTATATCTTCTTTATTTTCTCTTAGCAAAAATGTATAGCATTCTTTTTTTTTCTTTTTATTTGTTAATTTGAGAGAGAGAGAGCAAGCACAAGCAGAGAGCAACCACAAGCAGGGGGAGGGGCAGAGAGAGAAGCAGGCTTGATGTGGGGCTCAGTGTGCGGCTCAATCCCAGGACCCTGGGATCATGACCTGAGCCGAAGGCAGACACTTAATCGACTGAGCCACCCAGGCACCCCCAAAATGTAAGGCATTTGTATAGAATTCTCACTCATCTTTGGTTAGATTTATCCCGATTATTTGATCTTGTTAACACTATCATGAAAAACAACATTTTGGGCTTCATTTTCTGACTACTTGTGTAAAATCATTCATTTAATCTAATAGTTGGTGATTCTTTTGTATGTTCTCTGTACATAATCAGACCATCTGCAGATAATCACTGTTTAATTTGTTATTTGATTATAATGCTTTTATTCCCTTGCTCTTTTTTAGTTGTCTAGGACTTCCAGAAGAGTAAATACCTTTGTCTTGCTCAACATCTCAGAAGACAAGCTTTCATTATATGTCCTTTAAGTATGTAGTAGGCTATTATAGATATTCTTTGTCAGATTAAAGATACTTCCCTTTATTCCTAGTCCACTATAAATTTTTATCATTAATAGATGTTGAATTTTATTGAGTGCTTTTGCATCTACTGGAATTATATATTTATTTTTCTTTTATTCTTTTATGTCTGGTTTCTTTAACAAAATGTTTTAGAGATTCATTCTTTTTTTTATTACATGTATCAGTTGTTTTTTCTTTTTATTGCTGAGAAGTACCATTATGCATACATAGTTCTTTATTGATTCTCCTATTGATGGACATCTGAATCATTTTCTAATTCGGGGCTATTATGAATAAAGTATTACGGGGGGGCGGAGCAAGATGGCGGAGGAGTAGGAGACCTGGATTTCGTCTCCTCTCAGGAATTCAGCTGGATAGGGATCAAACCATTCTGAACACCTACAAACTCAACAGGAGATTGAAGAAAAGAAGAGCAACAACTCTC
>NW_027853063.1:0-259 GCF_054177405.1 Leptonychotes weddellii
TCTCAGATCTGTACCTCTGAAACAAATAATGCAATATATGTTAAGAAAAAAAAAAGAAGAAGAAGAAGAAGGTAGCAGGAGGGGAAGAATGAAGCGGGGGAAATCGGAGGGGTAGACGAACCATGAGAGACGATGGACTCTGAAAAACAAACTGAGGGTTCTAGAGGGGAGGGGGGTGGGAGGATGGGTTAGCCTGGTGATGGGTATTGAGGAGGGCACGTTCTGCATGGAGCACTGGGTGTTATGCACAAACAATGAA
>NW_027853064.1:0-259 GCF_054177405.1 Leptonychotes weddellii
AACAAGTAGGCAGAGAGGCAGGGAGAGGGAGAAGCAGGCTTCCCGCTGAGCAGAGAGCCTGATGCGGGGCTCGATCCTAGGACCCTGGGATCATGACCTGAGCCAAAGGCAGACGCTCAACGACTGAGCCACCCAGGCGCCCCGACAATTTGTAAACTTTTAAAAAAGATTTATTTATTAAAGTAATCCCTACATGCAATGTGGGCTCAAATTCACTACCCGGAGAGATCAAGAGTTGCATGATCTACCGACTGAGCCA
>NW_027853065.1:0-259 GCF_054177405.1 Leptonychotes weddellii
CCTGAGTCGCGGTCTGGCAGCTGGGCTTCGTCCGTCCTGCACGCTCCTGGCCTGGCCCCGAGCTCCAGCCCCTCGAGCCAGGGTGGAACTGGCTGTTCTTGGATGACTCACCTGAAGGAGGGAGATTTGCCTATGGCAAAGCAGACCTGGCGTTTATAAACCTCGGCTAACCGGGCTGTTTCCTCACACAGGGGTTTTCGCTGGAGCGGCTTTGTGCTGTCATCCAGGGGCAGAGGCCGGGCAGGTCACCGAGCCACAG
>NW_027853066.1:0-259 GCF_054177405.1 Leptonychotes weddellii
CAGAGTACAGCTGGGACACGGTGCTGTGGCCCCCGGCCCAGGTCTGGTTGGTCAAGGCAGCGCGATGCTCCGAGAGGGCCTTCTGACTCACCAGCTTCTCCTGTGGACGGGCCGACCACGTAGACATGGATTCCTGAGCACAGAGGGCGTCCTAAAGCTCTCCTGGTTTCCAGGGTATAAACATTGATGCCATCCATCCGCAGGAAATGTTTCTCCTCGCAGTTGTGAACCGTCCAGTTTGGTCCATGCAGGATAAAGA
>NW_027853067.1:0-259 GCF_054177405.1 Leptonychotes weddellii
TAGTAGCAAAGAGATGGAGGACTCAGAAGTCAGGTGGTACTAGAATCATCAATACAGACATACAAGAATGCCAGCATTAACAGACATCCAGATTTTTTGACCCTTGAAACCAGACTCCCTGTTGTTGGACCACTTAACTACAGAGACCAGATGATCAGAGCAAACAATGATACTTTCCCATGTTACTACCACCAGTAGAGAGAAAGGAATAACCATACGATTATTATAACCAGGACAAAATTAGACTGAGTCAGGAAAC
>NW_027853068.1:0-259 GCF_054177405.1 Leptonychotes weddellii
ATGTGGAAAACCCCAAAGACTCCACCCCAAAACTGCTAGAACTCATACAGGAATTCAGTCAAGTGGCAGGATATAAAACCAATGCACAGAAGTCAGTGGCATTCCTATACACCAACAACAAGACAGAA
The DNA here is from genome assembly GCF_054177405.1 of Leptonychotes weddellii. Taxonomy (NCBI): domain Eukaryota; kingdom Metazoa; phylum Chordata; class Mammalia; order Carnivora; family Phocidae; genus Leptonychotes; species Leptonychotes weddellii. Next base: position 129 of record NW_027853068.1, read on the forward strand.
GAAAGAGAAATTAAGGAGACTTTTGCTCTTAAGCAAGTAACGTAGCAAAGCAGGCAAAGGAAGAGGGATGACATGGTAGCGGTGGTGACCACCTAGTGTGGTTGTGTGTGTGTAATGGTCCTGGAGATGTC
>NW_027853069.1:0-259 GCF_054177405.1 Leptonychotes weddellii
TCTGAGTACAGGTTTCTTGTCTCTTTGGTTAGTTATTCCTAGGGATCTTATGGTTTTGGCTACAATTGTAAATGGGATCGACTCCTTAATTTCTCTTTCTTCTGTCTTGTTGTTGGTGTATAGAAATGCACCTGATTTCTGTGCATTGATTTTATATCCTGCCACTTTACTGAATCCCTGTATATTCGGGGTGGAGTCTTTTGGGTTTTCCGCATAAAGTGTCATATCATCTGCAAAGAGTGAGTTTGACTTCTTCTTT
>NW_027853070.1:0-259 GCF_054177405.1 Leptonychotes weddellii
CCACCAGGCTAACCCATCCTCCCACCCCCCTCCCCTCTAGAACCCTCAGTTTGTTTTTCAGAGTCCATCGTCTCTCATGGTTCGTCTACCCCTCCGATTTCCCCCGCTTCATTCTTCCCCTCCCGCTACCTTCTTCTTCTTCTTTTTTTTTTCTTAACATATATTGCATTATTTGTTTCAGAGGTACAGATCTGAGATTAGCAGTCAATCTCATTTTGCGAACAAATAAAGGGGCTCCTATAGGCTTTTAAAGTGCTGG
>NW_027853071.1:0-259 GCF_054177405.1 Leptonychotes weddellii
GCCTGGTGGTGGGTATTGAGGAGGGCACGTTCTGCATGGAGCACTGGGTGTTGTGCACAAACAATGAATCATGGAACACTTCATCTAGAACTAATGATGTAATGTATGGGGATTAACATAAGAATAAAAAAAAAAAAAGGTCTCCTAAAAAAAAAAAAAAAGATATTCTTTATTCTTCTCAAACTATTTCAAAAAATCTTTATTCTTCTCAAACTATTTCAAAAAATAGAAAAGAAAAGAAACTCCCAAATTCAATCTA
>NW_027853072.1:0-259 GCF_054177405.1 Leptonychotes weddellii
TGATGTTGAGTATCTTTTCACGTGTCTATTGACCATTTGTATGCCTTCTTTAGAAAAATTTCTATTCAGGACCTCTACCCATTTTTTATTTTATTTATTTATTTATTTATTTTTATTTATTTTTTTTGTAGTTTTTAATTTTATTATGTTATGTTAGTCACCATACATCATTAGTTTTTTTTTATTTAATTAATTAATTAATTTATTTTTATTCTTATGCTAATCCCCATACATTACATCATTAGTTTTAGATGAAGTG
>NW_027853073.1:0-2010 GCF_054177405.1 Leptonychotes weddellii
TATGTTCTTATAATTGTTTGCATTTCTGTGGTGTTGGTTGTGAACTCTCCCCTTTCATTCATGATTTTATTGATTTGGGTCCTTTCTCTTTTCTGGCCAGGGGTTTATCAATCTTGTTAATTCTTTCAAAGAACCAGCTCATAGTTTCATTGATCTGTTCTACTGTTCTTTTGGTTTCTATTTCATTGATTTCTGCTCTGATCTTTATTATTTCTCTTCTCCTGCTGGGTTTAGGCTTTATTTGCTGTTCTTTCTCCAGCTCCTTTAGGTGTAGGGTTAGTTTGTTTATTTGAGACCTTTTTTGTTTCTCGAGAAAGGCTTGTATTGCTATATACTTTCCTCTTAGGACTGCCTTTGCTGCATCCTAAAGACTTTGAACAGTTGTGTTTTCATTTTCATTGGTTTCCATGAAGTTTTAAAATTCTTCTTTAATTTCCTGGTTGACCAATTCATTCTTTAGTAGGATGCTCTTTAGCCTCCATGTATTTGAGTTCTTTCTGACTTTCCTCTTGTGATTGAGTTCTAGTTTCAAAGCACTGTGGTCTGAAAATAGGCAGGGAATGATCCCAATCTTTTGTTACTGGTTTGAGACCTGATTTGTGACCTAGGATGTGATCTATTCTGGAGAATGTTCCATGGGCACTAGAGAAGAATGTGTATTCTGTTGCTTTGGGACGGAATGTTCTGAATATATCTGTGAAGTCCATTTGGTCCAGTGTGTCACTTAAAGTCTATTTCCTTGTTGATCTTTTGCTTAGATGATCTGTCCATTGCAGTGAGTGGGGTGTTAAAGTCCCCCACTATTATTGGTATTGTTGTCGATGTGTTTCTTTGCTTTTGTTATTAATTGGCTTATATAATTGGTTGCTCCCATGTTAGGGGCATAGATATTTACAGTTGTTAGATCTTCTTGTTGGGTAGACCCTTTAAGTAGGATATAGTGTCCTTCCTCATGTCTAATTATAGTCTTTGGTTTAAAATCTAATTTGTCTGATATAAGGATTGCCACCCCAGCTTTCTTTTGGTGTCCATTAGCATGGTAAATCGTTTTCCACCCCCTCACTTTAAATCTGGGGGTGTCTTTGGGTCTAAAATGAGTCTCTTGCAGACAGCATATCGATGGGTCTTGTTTTTTTATCCAATCTGATAGCCTGTGTCTTTTGATTGGGGCATTGAGCCCATTTACATTCAGGGTAACTATTGAAAGATATGAATTTAGTGCCATTGTATTGCCTGTAAGGTGACTATTACTGTATATTGTCTGTGTTCCTTTCTGGTCTATGTTGCTTTTCGGCTCTCTCTTTGCTTAGAGGACCCCTTTCAAGATTTCTTGTAAGGCTGGTTTTGTTTTTGCAAATTCCTTTAGTTTTTGTTTGTCCTGGAAGCTTTTTATCTCTCCTTCTATTTTCAGTGACAACCTAGCTTGATATAGTATCCTTGGCTGCAAATTTTTGTCATTTAGTGCTCTGAATATATCATGCCAGTCCTTTCTGGCCTGCCAGGTCTCTGTGGATAGGTCTGTTGTCAATCTAATGTTTCTACCATTGTAGGTTAGAGATCTCTTGTCCTGAGCTCCTTTCAGGATTGTCTCTTTGTCTCTGAGACTCATAAGTTTTATTATTAGATGTCAGGCTGTTGACCTATTTTTATTGATTTTGAGGGGGGTTCTCTGTGCCTCCTGGAGTTTGATGCCTGTTTCCTTCCCCAAATTAGGGAAGTTCTCTGCTACAATTTGCTCCATTATACCTTCTGCCCCTCTCTCTCTTTCTCCTTCTTCTCGGGTCCCAATTATTCTAATATTGTTTCATCTTATGGTATCAGTTATCTTTTGAATTCTGCCCTTGTGATCCAGTAGTTGTTTATCTCTCTTTTTCTCAGCTTCTTTATTTTCCATCATTTGGTCTTCTATATCACTAATTCTCTCTCTGCCTCATTTATCCTAGCAGTTAGCGCCTCCATTTTTTATTGCACCTCATTAATAGTCTTTTTGATTTCAACTTGGTTAGATTT
>NW_027853074.1:0-259 GCF_054177405.1 Leptonychotes weddellii
TTGATGGACATCTTGGCTCTTTCCATAGTTTGACCATTGTGGACAGTGCTGCTATAAACATTGGAGTGCACATACTCCTTCGGATCCCTACATTTGTATCTTTGGGGTAAATACCCAGTAGTGCAATTGCTGGGTCGCAGGGTAGCTCTATTTGCAACTTTTTGAGGAACCTCCAAAAACGGAATTTGCCATTTGCAACGACGTGGATGGAACTAGAGGGTATTATGCTAAGCGAATTAAGTCAATCAGAGAAAGACAT
>NW_027853075.1:0-259 GCF_054177405.1 Leptonychotes weddellii
TGTGGCTATCCCAGGACAATAAGAGAACCCATCACCAGGCTAGCACACACCAAATAACAAGCACTCAGGAAAAATGACGTGGATTATCTGCAAAGGAACAAAGATAAGAATTACAGCAAACTTCTAGGGCGCCTGGGTGGCTCAGATGGTTAAGCGTCTGCCTTCAGCTCAGGTCATGATCCCAGGGTCCTGGGATCGAACCCCACATCAGGCTCCTGGCTCAGTGGGGAGCCTGCTTCTCCCTCTCCCTCTGCTTCTC
>NW_027853076.1:0-259 GCF_054177405.1 Leptonychotes weddellii
ACGATCACACTTTCATTTCTGCCCATTCCATGGGCCAAAGCAAGTCACATGGTCAAGCCCCGGGCCAGGGGACAGGAAGTACACTCGGCCCACAGGGAGACAAAGCAAGAGTGTGGCTGTAGGGAGAGCCAATAATCCTCTCTATCCTGGGATGGGACCGAGCCCTGGTTTAGAGGTTATGTACAAGGCCCCTCTCTTTCAGGTGTCCCCTGTAAATGGAGCAGAGGGAAAGATAGTCCATCAATGTGAAAGCCCCACC
>NW_027853077.1:0-259 GCF_054177405.1 Leptonychotes weddellii
GCAATAAAATGCATTAAAATATGATTAAGCCATTCACAAACTTCAGGTGTCTTTCCCCAATTTTTTTTTTTTTAAAGATTTTATTTATTTATTTGACAGAGACAGAGACAGCGAGAGCAGGAACACAAGCAGGGGGAGTGGGAGAGGGAGAAGCAGGCTTCCTGCTGAGCCGGGAGCCTGATGTGGGACTCGATCCCAGGACCCTGGGATCATGACCTGAGCCGAAGGCAGTCGCTTAACCAACTGAGCCACCCAGGCG
>NW_027853078.1:0-259 GCF_054177405.1 Leptonychotes weddellii
CCACAGCTCTGTCCCTGTGGCAGGTCACCAGTGTGAGCAGTGTCCTGGTCTTGTCCCCCCACCAGGCAGCATCTCGCTGGGCGGGGGCACTGTGAGGGGCCCTTTGCCCCCCGTCTTACCTGTGGGAGGATAAGATGCAGCAGGGTCTTTACAGGCTGGGACCTGGAGCTGAGCTTGTGCAGGGTGGGTGGGGGGCTGCAGAGGGTATTTTGTACACAGGGCAATCTCAGCACCTCCCAGATGGAGACACAGGTCTGGG
>NW_027853079.1:0-259 GCF_054177405.1 Leptonychotes weddellii
CAAAAGTAGCAAGACCTTTAAGGATTCATACTGGAGAAAACCCTGATAAATGTAAGGAATGTGGGAAAACCTTCATTAGTTCTTTTTCTCTTAGTAAACAAAATATTGCACTCTGGAGAAGTAACTTGAATGTAAGGAATGCAGAAAATCCTTCCAAAATTATGTTTTAATCCATTTGAATTCAAACTGGATTAAAACCCTATGGATATGAATTGTGCAAGACTGTTGACTCTCGGATCTGTACCTCTGAAACAAATAA
>NW_027853080.1:0-259 GCF_054177405.1 Leptonychotes weddellii
TCCCCCTTTCTTCTCTGCTTAATCGGTAACTGTATTTAAATATCTCATGATTAAAAATACATGCTAACACATAAGAAATGAGCAAGACAGTTTGACTTTAAGATAGAGGTTTTCAATTTTTTTTTTTTGACATAATGACGAGGAAGCTTGTTCAGCACAAAAATGCCAACGTCAACCCATCAAAGGATACTCCACGAACCGAACTTGTCTGTTTCAGGGATCGTGAGAACCCATTTGATTCAATGAGAAGGAAGCAAAC
>NW_027853081.1:0-259 GCF_054177405.1 Leptonychotes weddellii
CAGTTAAGCATCTGCCTTCAGCTCAGGTCATGATCCCAGGTTCCTGGGATCGAGTCCCATGTCGGGTTCCCTGCTTGGTGGGAAGCCTGCTTCTCACTCTCCCTCTGCTGCTCCCCCTGCTTGTGCTCTCTCTCTCTCTCTCTGTCAAATAAATAAATAAAATCTTAGAAAAGAATCACCTTTAAGCTTGCTAAATGATGTCTTCAGCCTTACTCCCAGAGATTTTGCCTGTTCTTGGAAAACACTTGGTGAAATTACC
>NW_027853082.1:0-259 GCF_054177405.1 Leptonychotes weddellii
GTCTGTAACTGTCCATGCTGGGTTGCTAGGTGTGAAGGAACACTTTGGAGATCACCACACATGCTTCCATATTCCACAGAATAACCCTTGTGTTCTTGGGAACCACAGAGATGAATGGTAACTTATTGCCCCAGTCATGCAATTGATGTTAACCAGTTAGCATGCACGTTGATTCACAAAATCTGGGAGCTTCCTGGGTGTGATTTCAAACTGGCCCCCATACACACAGGGCAGGGAGAGATTGAAGAAAGAGGTGGCC
>NW_027853083.1:0-259 GCF_054177405.1 Leptonychotes weddellii
TACCCCAGGTCAGTCTTTACCAGAATAGTCATTTCCTGGTAATAGAAGGTGTAATGACCTAAAGAGAATTTTCCGTATTTTCAGTCCGAAGAAAATTTTTTTAAATTACAGGTCTTTTAAATGTTTTGTCTTTATCAGCTGCATTTCTAAGGTTATTTTCCTTCAAACAGTTCTGCAAAATGCTAGCCACTTTTTTTTTCCCCCCAAGAGTAAAGCTGATTTGTGAGGAGCAGTGATTCCTTATAATTTTTCCCTTCTG
>NW_027853084.1:0-2009 GCF_054177405.1 Leptonychotes weddellii
AGAGAGGGGGAAGGAGAGGAGGGAAGAGGGAGGGAGGAGGAGAAAGAGATAGAGGAGAGAAGGAGGAAGGGGAGGGAGGGGAAGGGAGGAGGGAGAGGGTGAGAGAGAGGGAGAGAGAGGGAGAGAGGGGGAAGGAGAGGGGGTAAGAGAGAGGAGGGCAGATAGAAAAAGGGAAAGAAACAAAAGGAGAGAAAGAGACAGTGAGGATGCCAGAGACACAGAAACACAGAGGGAAAGACAGGGAGAGTGGGAAGACACAGGACAGGTAGAAAGAACAGTGGGAGAGAGGCAGGGAGGGAGGCCCAGGGTGGCAGGAGGGAGCTAAGGGCGGAAGGAGGGAGAAGGGGAGGAGTGGGAGGCGGAGGGGGAATAGGAAAAAGGGAGGGGGTGGGAGAGGGAAGTGAGGAGGAGGAGGAGTGGGGGGAAGGAAGGGAGGAAGCAGCTGTGAGCTCTGTAAGGAGGCGCAGCTCAGGGCTGGCCCACCCAGGTCCCCTGCAGGATGTGCAGCCCGAGCACCCGCTCCTGGTCTGCCTGCCCCTGCAGGCAGATAGGCAGGCAGGCAGGGCCGGGTGGGGGGGCACCAGGCAGGCCACAAGAAAGCCCTTCTAGGGGTGGAGCTGCTCCCACCAGACCTTAACCCCACGGTACTGAGTGATCTGTCCCCCAAGGATTCCCACAGCAGCAAGATGAGCACTGTCACCCAGAGGAGCCCAGGACCTTTCTGCAGAAAGGCCTCCAGACACGCAGTGGCTGCCCGGCACCATTCGGAAGAGAGAGCAGGGAGGGAGGGGTCGGTATGTCCAGGGCAGTTACAGACCAGCCCCCCCCCCCCCCGCCGCATGCCTGCCAGGTGCCCAGCCCCTCCCCACCTCCCATCTTTGAGTCTGGGAACAGCCTCCCGGGGCAACAACAATGGGCTCCACTCAGAGGCTGAGTGACTAGCCTGCCCGAGGCCACTCGGCCAGGGAGACCCACACTGGGGCTCAAACCAGTGACCCAAGGTCAGGGCCATGCTCCTGAACCTGGATACACTGCCTCCAGGAACAGGAGGTCCTCTGCTGGAGCTGCAGGAACACAGCCCCCTGGGGGTGAGGGCTTGAGCGGGGTCCCCAGAGGAGGAGGAGGGCAGAGAAGCCGCTGTGTGGTCAGCCAAGACTGGGAGCCCTCTGGTGAGTGTGACAGGGTCCCCCTTGTAGGATGCCTCTCCCGAACAAAGCCAGCCCCGGGGGATCCCACTGCTTCTGAGCTGAGGTCCCATCTGCCCCAAGTCCGGGCCTCTCAGAACTGCTGCGAGCTCACCATCCGTTGTCCATGTGTCTGTCCATCCAACCAAACCACAAATATTTCCTGAGCACATGCTACCCACCAGGTGCTTGTCGAGGCACCAGGGACAGCATGAACGGCAGACACAGACCCGCCTACCCGGAGCCAAGGACACCTGTGGTCAGAGACCAATGCAAGAAACCACGTGGTCAGGGAGGCCTTGGTGACCGCATGAAGGAACAGCATTCGGGCAGAGGGAAAAGAAAGCGCACAGGCCGAGGTGGGAACTCACGCAGCCTGTGTGAGAAGCGGGAGGAAGCTGGGGGTGCCTGGGGGGGCGGAAGGTTCTGCTCATCTCTGGAGAAAGTCCCAGGGCCCTGGGGGGGATGATTTGGAATTTCCTCCCTTCCCAGGACACTGGGAAGCTGCCTCAGGGCCCTTGCAGAGGGTGACCCAACCGGGCCCCTCTACAAAGCGGCCTGGGACTGCGTGTGCAGGCACCCCAGTCACGGCTCCGGGAAGGAGAGCTGACCCCCACACCGCCCCTGCCCCCTTCAGCATTCACACTGGGCACAGCGTTCAGTGCCCCCCACCCAGGTCTGCTCCCCAGAGAGGGCTCTTTCATCACTTCCAGGCTGCCTGCCCCCCCACCCCAGCTTCCCTTCCAGGCCCAGGGAGGTCTGGCGGGGTGGGCCTGGTGCCCCAGAGCCCCCGCCAGGATTTCGGGCTCCCTGGCCCTGCAAAGC
>NW_027853085.1:0-259 GCF_054177405.1 Leptonychotes weddellii
CCCAGTGTTTATAGCAGCAATGCCCACAATAACCAAACTATGGAAAGAGCCAAGATGTCCATAAACAGATGAATGGATAAAGAAGTTGTGGTGTATATATACAATGGAATATTATGCAGCCATCAAAAAAACCGAAATCTTGCCATTGGCAACGACATGGATGGAACCTAGAGGGTATTGTGCTAAGCAAAATAAGTCAATCAGAGAAAGACAAGTGTCATATGCTCTCACTGATATGAGGAATTCTTAATCTCAGGAA
>NW_027853086.1:0-259 GCF_054177405.1 Leptonychotes weddellii
CAGAAAGGGTTTCTCTAATAACTTCCATGCTTTTTTCAAGCCCAGCTAATAATCTTTAAAGTGATGATTCTGAACTCTAGATCCGACATCGTACTAATGTCCGTATTGAGTAGGTCCCTGGCAGTTGGTACTACCTCTTGTTCTTTTTGTTAAGGTGTTTTTTTCTGTCTTGTCATTTTGTCCATAGGGGAATAGATGAATGAGAGAACAAAATGCTAACAGGGTAACATCCCCAGAAAATATACTCTAAACAAATCAG
>NW_027853087.1:0-259 GCF_054177405.1 Leptonychotes weddellii
ATTCAAAAAATCAAAATGGATCATAAAACTAAATATAAACTGAAAAAAGGGGCGCCTGGGTGGCTCAGTCGGTTAAGCGTCTGCCGTCGGCTCAGGTTATGATCCCAGGGTCATATGGAGAATCTGCTTCTCCCTCTGCCCCTCCCCCCACCCCACCCCCTGCTCATGTGCTTGCTCTCTCTCTCTCTCTCTCTCTCTCGTGCGCACGCGCACAAAATAAAAAAATAAAATCTTTTTAAAAAAATAATAAAATAAATAA
>NW_027853088.1:0-259 GCF_054177405.1 Leptonychotes weddellii
CTCTGTCAAATAAATAAAATCTTAAAAAAAAAAAAAAGTCTTGCAATTAAATAAAGATTATGGTTGCACAACATGGTGAATGTAACAAATGCTGCTAAATTGTACATTTTAAAATGGTACGTTATGTGAATTACCTTAAAACAACAAGGACAAACAACAACAATGGGATGACTTTAGCTAAAAGTCTAAAGTGGGGGCACCTGGGTGGCTCAGTGGGTTAAGTGTCTGCCTTCAGCTCAGGTCATGATCCCAGGGTCCT
>NW_027853089.1:0-259 GCF_054177405.1 Leptonychotes weddellii
TGTTTGTTCTTTGATTGGTTACAATCTTTTTAAAAATAATCTTTGCATCATTAGGGCCCCTGGCTGGCTGAGTCAGCAGTGTAAATCTTGGTCTTGGGGTCATGAGTTTGGGCCCCACACTGGGTATGGAGATTACTTAAAAAAAAAATCTTTAAAAAAATTTTTTTAAATAATCTTTTCATCATTTAATTATCATCTCAGTGAATTAAGATTAAGTGAATATGGTCTATAAAATCTCTGTTTGAAATTTATTATCTTT
>NW_027853090.1:0-259 GCF_054177405.1 Leptonychotes weddellii
TGGGTATTGAGGAGGGCACGTTCTGCATGGAGCACTGGGTGTTGTGCATGAACAATGAAACATGGAACACTTCATCTAGAACTAATGATGTAATGTATGGGGATTAACATAAGAATAAAAAAAAAAAAAAGAAAAAAAAATTGGGCCTGAGCTATAAGAAGCATTTCTGCAATTCTGAAAAGGAATGGAATAGTGGAGTTATCCAGTGGGCACTCTGGTTGGAGACTGAACTTCCATTCACGGAGCAGGAAAGCAGCAA
>NW_027853091.1:0-259 GCF_054177405.1 Leptonychotes weddellii
CTGTGGTCTGGAGAGCTCACTGAAAAACAGACTGTGATCTCTCTGCTCTGAGGCAGAGGGTTGGAAATGGTCTCTTCTGCTCTTACGTGCGGAAGAGATGCAGAAAGCTGCCAGGGAAAGCTGCCAGAGAACAAAAGCCCCAAAAACTGATTCCCGCTGAGCCCATCCCCCGCCATAGGGGGGCAGGGCAACTCTGCCCGAACAGGGTTGCCTGAGTAATAGCGCGGCAGGCCCATCCCACAGAAGGCAGGCTGGGAAA
>NW_027853092.1:0-259 GCF_054177405.1 Leptonychotes weddellii
GAAGAGGGTCAGAGGGAGGAGCAGACCCCCCGCCGAGCAGGGAGCCCAATGTGGGACTCGATCCAGGGACTCCAGGATCATGACCTGAGCCGAAGGCAGTCGCTTAACCAACTGAGCCACCCAGGCGCCCCTCTACTATCTCTTCTGCCAAACTTCTTATTTAGCTTAAAATTTAAAGTTATCCATATAACTTAAAGCTAACTCCTCATAGCCTTCTATAGGTGCCATGCAAATTCCAGACTTAGGCATTCTCTTTTTT
>NW_027853093.1:0-259 GCF_054177405.1 Leptonychotes weddellii
GACCTATTCATTCTTTAGCAGGATGCTCTTTAATATTGAAGTGTTTGAGTTCCTTCCAAATTTCTCCTTGTGATTGAGTTCAAGTTTCAAAGTGTTGTGGTCTGAAAATATGCAGGGAATAATCTCAATCTTTTGGTATTGGTTGAGGCCTGATTTGTGACCCAGTGTGTGGTCTCTTCTGGAGAAAGTTCCATGTGCTCTCAAGAAGAATGAGAATTCTGATGGGCGGAGCAAGATGGCGGAGGAGTAGGAGAACTGG
>NW_027853094.1:0-259 GCF_054177405.1 Leptonychotes weddellii
GCTTGATTCAAAATGTCCACAAACTGCAAATAACTCAAATGTCCATCAATACTTAAATGGAAAAAAAAAATGGCATAGTTTAGCAACAAGATAGAATGAACTCTTGATGCCCCCAACAACATCAGAGAAAGGATACAAAGAGGACATAATTATGAAATCTGTATATATTTAGGAAGTTCTGGAACATACAGAGCTAAGAATGGAAACTAGATAGAAATTAAAATAACAGTGACCTCTGAGCATGGAGTAGGGGAACTGA
>NW_027853095.1:0-2009 GCF_054177405.1 Leptonychotes weddellii
CAGAGAAAGTCAATTATCATATGGCTTCACTTATTTGTGGAACATAAGGAATAGCATGGAGGACATTAGGAGAAAGAAGGGAAAAATGAATGGGGGGTGGGAATCGGAGGGAAAGATGAACCATGAGAGACTATGGACTCTGAGAAACAAACTGAGGGTTCTAGAGGGGAGGGGGGAGGGAGGATTGGTTAGCCCGGTGATGGGTATTAAGGAGGGCACGTACTGCATGGAGCACTGGATCTTATACAAAAACAATGGATCGTGGATCACCACATCAAAAACCAATGATGTATTGTATGGTGACTAACATAACATAATAAAATTTAAAAAAAGAAAAAAAGACTGGTTTGCAGACTACTGGTCCAAGGCCAGAGTAATAGTCTTTCAGAGTACTTACTGGGGCTGGATGACTGCTGCCACCCAGTGGACACCAGCAGCTTTCAGTGTGCCCAAGCCATCAATAAACCGAGTCCAAGCATCCTCAAGAAATTCCTGGAAGCGGGCACTCAAGGTCTTCAAAGCCTTCTGTTATTGGTCAAGGGGGAGGGGAAAGACTCTCAAGATGTACCTGTGACCATTCTTCATAAGGAAGACATGACTGCAGAACCAGATGGATTCTCTCTTGAATATACCGTCTCCATCTAGTAAGAGAGGACTGTTGAACCTTTCCAACTCTGTGGCCAGCACCTGAGTGGCTCCCAGCCCAACATAGGACTATCTGGACACAATGTTTCACCTGTGAATCCTGTGAAAGGCACTTGGTCTCCGGGAGTTCCCAACAGTAGATTAGTACCTATCTCTCAAGTGAATGCAGTGGTAGAACTACTGAGTAAGCAAGGAGTCCAGTACCTACAGAGAACCGCCACACAGAAGTTGCCTCCTTCTGTCAGAGGCTCCAGTCAGTGTAGTCATCAATGACAGAACCATGTGGTTCAAATGGAACCTTGGGGAATTTAAGCTGCAAGAGGAATGCTGCTGAGATGGCCTGCTGTACTGTGTCCAGCAGTATACACTGCTCAAGACCCCAGCCACACTGGCCATATTTTCCGGTCAACTTGCACAAAGTCCCCACATGAGGTGAATATTGTCTCTAATGTCCAAAGAGTCTAATTAGGTGCCAGACTTTCTTTTTGGTATTGAGGGCCACAGGGCCAAGGAAATGTTCCTTTCCTATCTCAGAGATCAATCTTTAAGCCTTTTTTATTTTTTATTAACATATAATGTATTATTTGTTTCAGGGGTACAGGTCTGTGATTCAACAGTCTTGCACATTTCACAGCGCTCACCATAGCACATACCCTCCCCAATGTCCATCACCCAGCCACCCCATCCCTCCCACCCCCACCACTCCAGCAACGCTCAGTTTGTTTCCTGAGATTAAGAGTCTCTTATGGTTTGTCTCCCTCTCTGGTTTCGTCTTGTTTCATTTTTCCCTCACTTCCCCTATGATCCTCTGTCTTGTTTCTCAAATTCCACTTATCAGTGAGATCATATGATAATTGTCTTTCTCTGACTGACTTATTTCGCTTAGCATACCTTTTAGTTCCATCCATGTCGTTGCAAGGGCAACGTTGCAAGGGCAAGATTTCATTTTTTTTTTTGGTGGCTGCATAATATTCCATTGTGTGTGCATGTGTGTGTGTATGTACACACACCACATCTTATTTATCTGTTGATGGACATCTAGGATCTTTCCATAGTTTGGCTATTGTGGACATTGCTGCTATAAACATGGGAGTGCAGATGCCCCCTCGGATCACGTTTATATCTTAGGGGTAAATACCCAGTAGTGCAATTTCTGGGTCATAAGGTAGCTCTATTTTCAACTTTTTGAGGAACCTCCATACTGTTTTCCAGAGTGGCTGCACCAGCTTGCATTCCCACCAACAGTGTAGGAGGGTTCCCCTTTCTCTGCATCCTCACCTACATCTGTTGTTTCCTGACTCATTAATTTTAGCCATTCTGACTGGTGTGAGGTGGTATCTCATTGAGGTTTTGATTTGGATTTC
>NW_027853096.1:0-259 GCF_054177405.1 Leptonychotes weddellii
TAATCATAAACACCCATTTGAGGTTTTGACTTTCACACCATATAAATATTTCATGTTTATATTTATTTTGTATTTATTTTTTATATGTTGATAAAATTAAATCCAAGAGTTTTTTTTTTTAGACCAAACATTACTACTACCAACAACAAAACCAGGAATCGGACCTTATATCAGACTGAGAAAACAACGTTATGTCGGCAACAACACAAAGTGATATAGTGATGTCATGAGGAATGAAGGCTTTCAGTGTAAGAGAAAA
>NW_027853097.1:0-259 GCF_054177405.1 Leptonychotes weddellii
GTGCGGCTGGCTAGCGTCCCCCGAGATGTCTGATGGGCAGGACCGCAAGCAGAGCAGGTGGCCTCAAGCCAGCTCCAGTCCGTGGGGGCCAGGGGCCGCCTCTGCGGGTGCCTCCAGCTTGGGCTCCAACATGAACCTCCTGCGTGGAGCTGGCTTCACGGTGGAGTGTGTGGGCCCAGCAGTGACACAGAATGACACTCGAACTGCCACCATGAGCAGGAGGCCACCCAAGCACCTGAGCGGCACCAGTCCCCAGAGC
>NW_027853098.1:0-259 GCF_054177405.1 Leptonychotes weddellii
GCTTTATTTAAGTAGCTTTGTCTATAGTATTTTATATTTATTATGGTTTATATTTTGCCTTTTAATTTTTTTAGCCATTTTTAATATTTTAGAAGAGAAATAACTCACTGAAATCATATCAAAACATAACTTTACCCGCATAGCCAGAGGAATGTTGAAAAAGAAAAGCAAAGCCGGCGGCATCACAATTCCGGACTTCAAGCTCTATTACAAAGCTGTCATCATCAAGACAGCATGGTACTGGCACAAAAACAGACAC
>NW_027853099.1:0-259 GCF_054177405.1 Leptonychotes weddellii
CCCTTTAAATTATTCTATACATTGAACACAATTTTAAAAACAGTGGAATTTACTCTAGAACTTAAAATTAATCTTGTGCTCATCAGAAAGAATAAACATACAACCAAGCAATTGCACTACTGGGTATTTACCCCAAAGATACAAATGTGGTGATCCGAAGGGGCACGTGCACCCCAATGTTTATAGCAGCAATGTCCACCATAGCCAAACTACGGAAAGAGCCAAGATGTCCATCAACAGATGAATGGATAAAGAAGAT
>NW_027853100.1:0-259 GCF_054177405.1 Leptonychotes weddellii
AATACCCAGTAGTGTATTACTGGGTCATAAGGTAGCTCTATTTTCAACTTTTTGAGGAAACTCCATACTGTTTTTCAGAGTGGCTGCATTCCCACCCACAGTGTAGGAGGGTTCCCCTTTCTCCGCATCCTTGCCAGCATCTGTCGTTTCCTGACTTGTTAATTTTAGCCATTCTGACTGGTGTGAGAGGTATCTCATTGAGGCTTTGATTTAGATTTCCCTGATGCTGGGCGATGCTGAGCACTTTTTCATGTGTCTG
>NW_027853101.1:0-259 GCF_054177405.1 Leptonychotes weddellii
CTCTAAAGTCCTCAGTTGGTTTCTCTGAGTCCATAGATTCTAATTGTTCATTTCCCCCTTTGATTTCTCCCCCTTCATTTTCCCCTTCCTTCTCCTAATGTCCTCCATGCTATTCCTTATGTTCCACAAATAAGTGAAACCATACGATAATTGACTTTCTCTGCTTGACTTATTTCACTTAACGTAATCTCCTCCAGTTCCATCCATGTGGATGTAAAAGTTGGGTATTCATCCTTTCTGATGTAATATTCCAGTAATA
>NW_027853102.1:0-259 GCF_054177405.1 Leptonychotes weddellii
TCGGGAGCTTTTGTTCCCTGCGAGCTTTCCGTACAGCTTTGGAGGCCCAGAGTGAAAATGACGGCCTTCCAATCTCCGCCCCCGAGGAGCCGAGAACTCGGGGCCCCGCTCCTCAGTGAGCCCCCAGAGAAAAGCCGTCAGTCACTCCCATCTCCCCAGTCTCCGACCGCACTCCGTGCTCACCCGACCTGTGACCGTGTGTTTCTATCTCTGGCACCCGACCCCGTGTGGAGTCTCCAGACCCAGCAGATCCCTGTGG
>NW_027853103.1:0-259 GCF_054177405.1 Leptonychotes weddellii
ATAAAAATCCATCTATGAAAAACCCACAGCGAATATCATCCTCAATGGGGAAAGCCTGAAAGCCTTTCCCTTAAGATCAGGAACATGACAAGGATGCCCACTCTTGCCACTATTGTTCAACATAGTACTAGAAGTCCTAGCCTCAGCAATCACACACACAAAAGAAATAAAAGGTATTCAAATTGGCAAAGAAGTCAAACTATCTCTCTTAACAGATGACATACTTTATGTGAAAACCCAAAAGACTCCACCCCCAAAT
>NW_027853104.1:0-259 GCF_054177405.1 Leptonychotes weddellii
CAGGGCAAAAGGATGGGATGGGGGGGAGAGGGAGAAGAGAAAGAGAGGAGGAAAGACTACTGGGAAGAGCAGAAGATACATTTGAAAATGTCAGCTGGGAGACCTTGACTTAAAGATAATTCCAAATGAAAGACATGTATCATATGACCTCACTGATATGAGGAATTCTTAATCTCAGGAAACAAACTGAGGGTTGCTGTAGCGGTGGGGGGTGGGAGGGATGGGGTGGCTGGGTGATAGACATTGGGGAGGGTATGTG
>NW_027853105.1:0-259 GCF_054177405.1 Leptonychotes weddellii
GTGGTGTGACAGAGATGACATTATCAATGGCAACGTGAATGCTGGTGGTGGAAATGGCAAATGGGGCTGATGGTGATGACATATTCATGATAGCAAAGAAGGCAGCTGTGAAGATGATGTTGTTGACGTAAATGATATGTTTTCGTTTCATTGAGATGTAATTGACAAATGGTGCACATTTACAATGTACGTGACAATTTGATATATACATATATCGCGATATGATCACCACAATAAGGTTAGCTAACACATCCATCAT
>NW_027853106.1:0-2009 GCF_054177405.1 Leptonychotes weddellii
GGAGTTCTTGTTCTTTGGGTGTTGAGTTTGATTAAGTTCTTTATAGATTTTGGATACTAGCCCTTTATCTGATATGTCATTTGCAAATATCTGCTCCCATTCTGTCAGTTGTCTTTTGGTTCTGTTGACTGTTTCCTTTGCTTTGCAAAAGCTTTTTATCTTGATGAAGTCCCAATAGTTCATTTTTGCCCTTGCTTCCCTTGCTTTTGGCGATGTTTCTTGGAAGAAGCTCCTGCAGCTGAGGTCGAAGAGGTTCCTGCCTGTGTTCTCCTTTAGGATTTTGATGGACTCCTGTCTCACATTTGCTTGTTTCTTGAGAATGTGAGATGGACTCCTGTCACATATAGGTCTTTCATCCATTTGGAGACTATTTTTGTGTGTGGTGTAAGGAAATGGTCCAGTTTCATTCTTCTGCATGTGGCTGTCCAATTTTCCCAACACCATTTGTTGAAGAGACTGTCTTTTTGCCATTGGACATTCTTTCCTGCTTTGTCAAAGATTAGTTGACCATAGAGTTGAGGGTCCATTTCTGGGCTCTCTATTCTGTTTCATTGATCTATGTGTCTGTTTTTGTGCCAGTACCATATTGTCTTGATCATGACAGCTCTGTAATAGAGCTGGAAGTCCGGAATTGTGATGCCGCCAGCTTTGTTTTCGTTTTCAACATTCCTCTGGCTATTCGGGGTCTTTTCTAGTTTCATACAAATTTGAGGATTATTTGTTCCATTTCTTTGAAAAAAGTAGATGCTATTTTGATGGGGATTGCATTGAATGTGTAGATTGCTCTAGGTAGCATTGACATCTTCACAATATTTGTTCTTCCAATCCATGAGCATGGAACGTTTTTCCATTTCTTTGTGTCTTCCACAATTTCTTTCATGAGTATTTTATAGTTTTCTGAGTACAGATCCTTTGCCTCTTTGGTTAGATTTATTCCTAGGTATCTTATGGTTTTGGGTGCAATTGTCAATGGGATCGACTCCTTCATTTCTCTTTCTTCTGTCTTGTTGTTGGTGTATAGGAATGCCACTGATTTCTTTGCATTGATTTTATATCCTGCCACTTGACTGAATTCCTGTATGAGTTCAGGCAGTTTAGGGGTGGAGTCTTGGGGGTTTTCCACATAAAGTATCATATCATGTGCAAAGAGTGACAGTTTGACTTCTTCTTTGCCGATTTGGATGCCTTTGATTTCTTTTTGTTGTCTGATTGCTGTGGCGAGGACTTCTAATACTGTGTTGAATAGCACTGGTGATACTGGACATCCCTGCCATGTTCCTGACCTTAAGGGGAAAGCTCTTAGTTTTTCCCCATTGAGAATGATATTCGCTGTAGGTTTTTCATAGATGGCTTGTATGATATTGAGGTATGTACCCTCTATCCCTATACTCTGAAGAGTTTTGATCAAGAAAAGATGCTGTGGGCGCCTGGGTGGCTCAGTTGGTTGGGCGACTGCCTTCGGCTCAGGTCATGATCCTGCAGTCCCGGGATCGAGTCCCACATCGGGCTCCCTGCTCAGCGGGGAGTCTGCTTCTCCCTCTGACCCTCTGCCCTCTCATGCTCTCTGTCTCTCATTCTCTCTATCGCAAATAAATAAAATCATAAAAAAAAAAGAAAGGATGCTGTACTTTGTCAAATGCTTTTTCTGAATCTATTGAGAGGATCATATGATTCTTGTTTTCTTTTGTTAATATATTGTATCACATTGATTGATTTGTGGATGTTGAACCAACCTTGCAGCCCAGGGATAAATGTCACTTGGTCATGGTGAATAATCCTTTTAATGGACTGTTGGATCCTATTGGCTAGTATTTTGGTGAGAATTTTTGCATCCATGTTCATCAAGGATATTGGTCTGTAGTTATTCTTTTTGATAGGGTCTTTGTCTGGTTTTGGGATCAAGGTAATGGTGGCCTCATAAAATGAGTTTGGAAGTTTTCCTTCCATTTCTATTTTTTGGAATAGTTTCAGAAGAATAGGTATTAATTCTTCTTGAAATGTTTGGTAGA
>NW_027853107.1:0-259 GCF_054177405.1 Leptonychotes weddellii
CAGTTTTCCACGTCTAAGCCTTTGATCAAACTGCTCCATCTGCTGAGAACAACCTCTCATCTCTTCTCTCAAGCAAAATGCCAGCCAACATTTAAGAACAACCCCGAACACTATCGCCCCACTATGACAATTATCCCAGGTCCCTCATCAGTAAATAATTGTTGCCTCTTTAGCAACTATCCTGCTCTTTCCACAGAATTGTAGCCTCTAATTATTCTGGTTCATATTTAGCATCAACCATCTGATCTAACAACCATCC
>NW_027853108.1:0-259 GCF_054177405.1 Leptonychotes weddellii
AATGGCAGAGACAGAGGGAGAGGGAGAAGCAGACTCCCCACCGAACAGGGAGCCCGATGCGGGGCTCGATCCCAGGACCCTGGGATCATGACCTGAGCGGAAGGCAGACACTTAACAACTGAGCCACCCAGGCGCCCCTGCCTAGGGGTTTCTGAGGCCTCTGGCAGGGTTACGAGGGGAGAGGGACCCATGTATCCCACCCTCTGCTTTGTACACCCCCCAGAATGCATAATGAGATGGGTCAGTATGCAGTCTACAT
>NW_027853109.1:0-259 GCF_054177405.1 Leptonychotes weddellii
TTTAATTTATAGAACTAATCATGGTAGAATTCCAGGGTTGTACCTGTTGGTATTAGTTGTAAAGAAGCAAGCCATCCTGTTGGGGACACACAAAGAGTATAGTCATGTCACCCTTTATTTAGTGGGATAAGAGTAGGGAGAATATTTAAGGTCATATCGGTGTTTATCTAAAGATACAGAAGTTATAAAATATTTGTCATCTTTGTAGTATCTGTAGGTTTAGTAGCAGTTCTGATTTCTGGGAGAAAGCTTGAACATT
>NW_027853110.1:0-259 GCF_054177405.1 Leptonychotes weddellii
TTTTTTTTTAAAGATTTTATTTATTTATTTGAGAGAGAGAGAATGAGAGACAGAGAGCACGAGAGGGAGGAGGGTCAGAGGGAGAAGCAGACTCCCCGCCGAGCAGGGAGCCCGATGCGGGACTCGATCCCGGGACTCCAGGATCATGACCTGAGCCGAAGGCAGTCGCTTAACCAACTGAGCCACCCAGGCGCCCCCCTAATACATGAGAATATTAACCCTAGATAAATTTGTTGGGTTTTAGCTAATTTTAGTTCTC
>NW_027853111.1:0-259 GCF_054177405.1 Leptonychotes weddellii
GGGGGTTCCCTGTGCCTCCCAGATTTTGATGCCTCTTTCCTTCCCCCAAATTAGGGAAGTTCTCCACTATAATTTGCTCCAATATACCTTCTGCCACCTCTCTCTTCTTCTGGGCTCCTTATTTTTCTAATATTGTTTCATCTTATGGTATCACTTATCTCTTGAATTCTGCCCTCATGACCCAGTAGTTTTTTATCTCTCTTTTTCTCAGTTTCTTTATTTTCCATCATTTGGTCTTCTCTATCACTAATTCTCTCTT
>NW_027853112.1:0-259 GCF_054177405.1 Leptonychotes weddellii
GCTTCGGAACTCCTTCTGGCCCTCCCTCTCTGTCTACAGCTGCTGGTTGTGTGACCTTGGGCAGGCCACACAACCTCTCTGCACCTTGGTTTGTTCACCCATCAAATGGGAGTATAAGAAGCACCTCGGAGTGAGTGAAAGCTGCAGGACCTCGAACACAGGCCACGGCCCATCCTGGCTGGTCCACCACGAGTCCCACTGGGTGTGAGGGTCCTGTGGGAGCGGCCCCCAACTGCCTTCCCTGTGCCCACTTCATGAG
>NW_027853113.1:0-259 GCF_054177405.1 Leptonychotes weddellii
CAAAATCAAATGCAAAAAAAAAAAAAAAAGAAAGATCATGTAGAAGAAAGTAAAATCTATCAGATTCACAACCTGCCCTTAGCTTCATTATTTTGTTGCTAGCTCATTTCTTTTTTGTTTGTTTGTTTTATTATGTTATGTTAATCACCATACATTACATCATTAGTTTTTGATGTAGTGTTCCATGATTCACTGGTTGTGTGTAACACCCAGTGCTCCATTCAGTATGTGCCCTCTTTAATACCCATCACCAGGCTAA
>NW_027853114.1:0-259 GCF_054177405.1 Leptonychotes weddellii
GTATTAAAGAGGGCACGTTCTGCATGGAGCACGGGGTGTTATATGCAAACAATGAATCAGGGAACACTACATCAAAAACTAATGATGTAATGTATGGTGACTAACATAACATAATAAAAAAAAGAAAAAAAGAAAGTGTTAAAGGAAAAGAAAAAAATAAATAAAGTTGCTCTCACAAGCAAAGAAGGGAAATACACCAATTACATGAAGTACCATTTAGCTGGATCAGCGTTCAACCAGTCTGAGGTGGACCAGGGTG
>NW_027853116.1:0-259 GCF_054177405.1 Leptonychotes weddellii
AATGTGCCTGCAGCTGGATATTGAATATTAAGCAGTTGTTGCTATTTTGGGGTGATAATGATGTCATGGTTGTGTAGGATTTTGTTTTTGTGTTTTGTGGGGTTTTTTTTGAAGAATCTTCCGTTTTACAAGCACATATTGAACTAGGTGGAGATAAAATGAGATAAAGTCTGGGATTTGCCTCAAAACAGTCGAGCGGCATGGTGGGGGTCCCGACACAGGTGATCCCAGGCGGGTGCAGCGGTGGCCCTATGTGGTT
>NW_027853117.1:0-13286 GCF_054177405.1 Leptonychotes weddellii
TGTTGATGGGTGTTTGAGGGAATTTATGGAGTCCAAATTATTGACCAGAACCCAAGCAAGATGCACCTGTTTTCTTGGGACCTTAGGGTTGCTGGCCTCTTATTTTCCCAGCCTGTCTTCTGTGGGAGAGGCCTGCTGCACTGTTACTCAGGCAACCCTGTTTGGGCGGAGTTGCCCTGCGTCCCTGTGGCGGGGGATGGGCTCCGCGGGAATCAGTTTTTGGGGCTTTTGTTCTCTGGCGGCTTTCTGCATCTCTTCCGCGAGTCAGAGCAGAAGAGACCATTTCCAACCCTCTGCCTCAGAGCAGAGAGACCTCAGTCTGTTCTTCAGTGAGCTCTCCAGGCCACACTGTCTCCGTTTCTGTCCATGCTGCTATAAACTGCAGCGTCCTGGGTTGTGCGCCCCTCCGCAGCGCTCCCAGTCCTGCCTCCAGGTCGGGGCACGTCTCTGCCCTTTGTGCTTCTAAAACCGCCAGCCGCTCCCAGTTCTCGAGCGCGCAACCCCGCCCCTCTGGGTTTTCGTCCCCGGGGGCTGCAGTTCGCAGGCGCGACCCCGCCGCTCCAGGTTTCCGCCCCAGGGACTGCCCTAAAGTCCTTTCCCTGCCGCTACCGGTCTGCGAGTCTGCGCCCGTCCCCAGTGCGTGAGGCTGTCACTCACCGGCAGTGTAGGGTCCCCACGGCCAGGCACCCTCCCGCCGCCATTTATCCTCCGATATCTGTCCGCAGAATCACGGCTCCCGGCTTCATACCTCAAAACCCACTGCCTGCGATATTCTGTTTGTAGAGATCCAGATCTTCTTACATCTCAGGCTGGTTTCGTGGGTGCTCAGAGTGGTCTGGTAGATATCCAGCTCAATTCCGGGGACCAGCTGAAATAGGGTCCCCTACTCCTCTGCCATCTTTCCTCAGAGGCTGAATTCTTAAAATCTTTGGAGTCCTTCTAGGAGATGAAGAATGGTTCCTTAGCAGATATGCCAGCTCTGATTATAAAAGAAAAAAACACTCATTGTTAGGGACTATATGTTTGTGTTCTTTCCAAATTCATCTATTGAAACCATAACCTCCAATGGGGTAGTATTAGGAGGCCTTAGGGAGGTAATTAGGTTTCAATGAAGTCATGAAGGTGGAGCCTCCATGATGAGATTAGTGTCCTTATAAGAAGAGAGACTCGAGACCTCTTGGCCATGTGATGATAAAAGGAGAAAATGGCTGGCTGGCTGCAAACCAGGAAGAAGGTCCTTGCCAGACACAGAATCTGCCAGCACTGTGATCTTGGGCTTTGTAGACCCTGGAACGGTGAGAAGTTTCTGTTGTTTAAACCACCCAGTCTATGGAATCTTAGTATAGCAGCCCAAGCTAATTAAAACAACCATCTTTCCACTGTTCTTGTCTATGTACCTGCCCCACAGGAAAATCCTGGTTTGCAGTGTGCCAAAAGGTGTTCACGAATGTACAGTTATGTGGAAGGTAGCAGAGGCTCATAAATTAATATTTTGACCATGCATCACAAAGAAGGAGAAAATTCTGTCTGCTGAGATGATAGAGGTTATTGCAAAAGGCAGTGCAGAAAAGTGTTATTGAGTGAAGGAAGGTGAGTTCTCCCTGCTAAGATTCAGAGCACGCCTTGAAAATTAGATGTGATCCTGTATTTGAGAGCACCTGTTGCATAGCAGGCTCTTTAAAAAGTTGATGAATTTCAAGGCAAATTTGGTTTTCCCAGAAACTCCTCCAAGACTGAAGAGGGCTGCAGTCATCACAAGTTATAATAACTTTTTCTTAAGCACCTACTGGATGACAGTTTCTGGGAGAGATTTTAAGTGCTCATCCACATCTGTCTCTCTCTTCTTCTTGGGTGGCCAACTTGTAGGTAGGAGCCAGTATGCCATTTCCATGCTTCTTTTGCTCATCAGCAGCAAACATTCGGACCCCGTGTTGAGATGTAGAGCTACAAGATGGAAGCAGCCTGGATTCCTGAGTTACCTGAGAGCAGAAAGTCCCTGCCAACCCACGTCGGAATTTATGTGAATGATAACAACAAAAATTTTGTCGTGTTAAGCCACTTATATTTCAGGTTTTGTCTATTGCATCAGCTAGCAGTTATTTTAACTGATTAACACACACCTCCTATTTCTGGTTTTAGGCTTTTAAAATATTTTACTTACAAAGGTTCATACAGTCTTGTAAAAAAATCTAAAAATACAAATCAATCACAATTCTCCCTTTTACAAAGTTCCTCCAAAATTCAGTGCTCTTCTCAGAGTTCACCACAATTAACAATCTGGTGTGTATTATTTTAAAGCTTATTCTAGGCATATATGTATATTTCCTTTTAACATTCTTGGTAATGATGTATATATTAACCTTCCAGTTTCCTTTCCTTTTAACATACTTGGTAACCTGCAAAGGATATGAATATTTAAAATTTTTAATAAACATTACCAAAACTGTGTTCCAATATGTTTTCTTACAAATTGCTATATGTGAATATTGTATACTCTCACAAACATTTTACTAATCTTTTAAATTTTGGTCAAAATTATGAGTGAAAACATTGTGCCAATGTTATTTTAATTTGTGTCTCCCATTTTCTCATTAGGTTAAGCAAAAAATTAACTTAATCTCTCACCCATATGAAGTTGGATTTATGCAGTGATGTCCTGAGTAAAGAGAATCTGGGTATGATTAGAACCCTGAAATGTCATCAGGACATTTTTCCTTTATTTGAGAAGCAAGGATTCAGCCAGAATGACCAGGAGCCAGGGAAGGGGACCAGACAAGACACCCTTCATCAGTGAGGGGCATTGAAAGCATCCTGGGCAGAGCAATTGCCAGAGTCCACAAGGGAGACCACATGCAAAACCAAGTCCAGAGAGCCCCTGGCAGGCTGGCAGTCAGGGCTCTGAGTGCAGAATACAGTGTAGGGAGAAGAGTCCAGAAGGAAAGATGGTGGGGAATCTGGGTTGGTGGTATTGGACACCTTACATGAATAAGTTTGGGAAATCATGGAATCATCATTACTGGCTGGAAGTCTCAGTGTGGTCTGAGTAAACAGGTCAACTGGAGGAGTGGCCCTGCAGCATGCCAGACACCAGCCCTTACATTCGGACCATACTAAGTTCTGTCAGGAAGAGCACAGCTGCTCCCTGCATCATCTGGCTGAGCAACAGTCTTGAATACTCTTGAGTACAAGGGTCCACTGCACCCTTGCTGGTGTCCCAGGGCTGAGAGATGCCTTGGTGCCTGCTGGAGGCTGGGATGTGTCTCCTCTGTGCACAGTGGACCCCTCTGTAGAGGCTGGGGCTATGTGAGTGAGTGGGGGTGGTGGCTGATGTCTGACAGTTGAGACGGACCAGAAACACTAGTGAGTAGGGGAAGAGAGTGTGCACCAGCAAGGAAGGGGGGGGGTTGGAGGAGCAATGCCTTGGGACTAATCACTTCAGTGGCTCTGCAGGTAAAGGGCTGGGTGTGGGCATGCCTTGAAATAGGTCTGGGTGTTATCCCTGGCTCAGGCTGCCTCCCCCAGATTCTGAGCTGTTGGCACAGTAGAGGGCAGATGTCCTATGGCTATGACTGTTGGTCTACATTGCCACCAGACAGAGGATTGGCCCAAGGTGCAGACATTTGCAGGGTGGATGGAAACCCATGGAAATGGCACTCTTCCTTCTTAAACTGACTGGGGATAAGGGGATTTGTGGGGTCCAATGCAGGAAACACAGTGTACTATTTGTTGAGGTTATCTCCACCTCAGAGATGATGTTTGTATGTACGGAGGAGATGTCCCAAATGACACTCTCAGTGAAAGTTTCCCATGGGAATTCGAAAGTTCTGTGAGCAGCTGTAGCACTTTGGGCTTCTTCCATGCGGTCAGAGGGCCCAGGCAGGGGGCAGGCTCCACATTTTGAATCATCGAATGTGACCCTCTTGCACCTTGATTAATTCATTCATTATTTTCATTTATTGCTTCAACAAGTATTTTTTGAAAACGTAATGAGTTAAAAACACCAAGTACACAGAGCAAATGAAAATGACAAGGCACTATAATTCAGGCTGTGGGCGGGAGAAGGTGAAGAGACAGATTTTAGGGTAATCCTGTGAAAGGGTGTTGGAGAGTGTATAATGATTCTGAGTTCTGAAGGTTGTTGACTAGGTAGAAGCTGTTCCTCTTACCTGAGATCAAGGATAGAGGAAAGTTTGTGGTGATTGGAGTTAGGGGTAGAAATGAGGAAAGGTGTGGCAGATGAGGTAAGTGTGGGTCATGTCAATGGTGAGGTTGAGAGGGCTGTCCAGGTGAAGCTGTCCAGTGGGCAACAGGAAACATGGGTTGGACTATCAGGAGAGGGACTTGGGTTGGAGACTAGATTAGGCCACATCAATAGGGTCACAGAGTTAGCAGCTAAAATCAAAGTTTAATAAATCCAGGAAGACTTGAAAGGGAAAAAGTACTCACCCAGTTTAAGGAAACAGGAAAACATTTTCTGGTGGATTTCTGGGTGAGTACTTTTAAAAATATGTATAACTATATATGCTTATATATTTACATATATATACTTACATATATACATATATATACTTTTATGTGTAACTATACTTATGTATATACTTTTGTATATGACATACACATACACACACATATATATGTGCATATGTATGCATATATATATACCTGTGTATTTGTGGCTAATATTATATATGCAGTGATATGAGTTTGCAGTCACACATCTGCTATTTCAGGTCACTTTTAAGGCTCTGCTCTTGGCACTGTTTGAGCAAGTTTAAGCTTACACACACCGATTACCCAGACACTCCTCTAATCAAGTGTGTCTGTTTTAGGAAGCTGGCGGCTCTGCAGTAACTAAAGTTTTTCATGGCAAACAGAGCAAGGGACTGGAAGTTGATCTTGGATCAGGGTCCCTGGAGGCCATTTCTCCATGAGCCATTCTATATCTAACTGGTGGACGGTGGTCATCAAAATTTTAGACATGAGAATTCTCATTTCAACTGAAGCCCTCTACAGAAGTCCAATCCACAAATACAAGTGTTTTAATCATCTTCTAGTCTCCCTATTGGTGAGTGAGGGACTCCTGCCTTAGGTCTATGGGGATGGTTGAGCATATGACATCTGACAGTATGATGAGATTGACAGTTTATTAATTACATGTATTTACAGCTCAGGGGAGGAGGACACAGCATGCCATGCAGGGCCACACAGGGGTTGCACTCGAGAACAGCGAACAACCCAGACTGTGGGAGGTAGATGGACTTTGAAGAATCAAGACAATGGGATGACCCCTGGTTCCCGCAGCAGGATGTGAATGGTTTGCTTGAATAGTTTTGCAGGCTGGCAGGAACTGAAACCTACTCAAGGATAAGTGAGAACTGAGCTCGGTTTTCTTTGTAAGGAGGATTATTTGGCTAGGAGACCTTATCTGCAAGAGCAGAGTGGAGAGGGAACCTGGAAGTTAGATTATCCAAGTCCCTCCCAATTTCCCAGATGTCAAGGCAGCACATAATACCGAGCCTTAATTTTGGGTCTTAACACTACAATGACCAGGTGCCTGGGTGGCTCAGTTGGTAAAGCGTCTGCCTTCGACTCAGATTCTGATCTCAGGGTCCTGGGATGGAGCCCCACGTTGGGCTCCTTGCTCTGCTCCCTCTCCCTCTGCCCCTCTCTCTGCTCATGCTCTCGCTTTCTCTCTCAAATGAATAAATAAAATCTTAAAAAGAAAACAAAACAGGGCGCCTGGGTGGCTCAGTTGGTTAAGCGACTGCCTTCGGCTCAGGTCATGATCCTGGAGTCCTGGGATCGAGTCCCGCATCGGGCTCCCTGCTCGGCAGGGAGTCTGCTTCTCCCTCTGACCCTCCTCCCTCTCATGCTCTCTGTCTCTCATTCTCTCTGTCTCAAATAAATAAATAAAATCTTTAAAACAAAACAAAACAAAACAAAACACTACAATGAGGAAGGCAGATCAGTCTGACTGAAGTGAGGACTATAATCCCTGAGTCCTGCCCACTCAGCACCCTTACCTCTTCCTTGTGGACAGTGGCCCTGTCACCCAACCATAGAACTCTAGGTTCCCTCTGAGCACTGCGGGGAAATCCCTGTGCTAGAAGCCCCTTCCCGGGCCATGGACTGTCATGCCCCTCACAGGCATCAATCTGTGTGGACTCCATTCAGCCCAATGCACTGAATCCCAGTTTTGCTGCCTGGCTCTCCAGCATCGTCAACAACTTGTGAGCCCCAATTTCTGTGTCTCCAGCATATCTCACCACCCCATTTCTTGTTCCCAACTCCTCACTGCCGCACCCCTGACCTAGACACACACTGGCACATGCTGTCCTACCCACTCATCCAGTCTCGATTTTCAGCATGGGACCAGCTGCCTTCCCTGTAACCCACTATCCCCCCTAGGATTCTGTTAGGATTTTTCACAGGCTCTTCCTTCCTGCTGATGCCAGTCCTTGTCTCTTCCTTCCTTCCTTCCTTCCTTGTTTCCTTCCTTCCTTCCTTCCTTCTTCCTAGCTTTGCTTCGAACTCTATTCTGCAAAGAGGCCCCTGCTAGTGCATTTTCCTGGTTGCTTCTCAGCACCAAATAACATAGAGGGCCTCCCCTGACTTTGTATTCATGCTTCCTTCTTTTCAAAGTATTTTCAGCTCATGTTCCAGCCCCCTCAACAAGAGCAGGGAATTTTGCTCATTTTACTTTCATCTGTTGCCTCTGCTCCCCCAACATGGCCCACAGTCCCCTTGACTGATGTTCAGGTTGCCTAATCTCAACCAAATCAATAAAATCAATAAAAAATGTGTAGCTTGATACCCTTTGACTCAAGTGATTCCTTGAGTTCTTTATTCAAGGAACTGAGAAAAATAATTTTTTCTGGGGTTTACAGCATTCCCTCTAGTCACATTGTGTTCACACTTTAAATGATGAATGTCTTTGAAATGCCTGCTATGTGTGGGCTCACCTGGTCACTGTGCCAGGGTCTTTATGTACAAAGAAGAGAAGAGCCAGCCTTATCCATTGTATCCCAGAATAGTCAGGTACACAAAACCTAACAGTATAAACTTCTCCCTTCTCGGTCTTCATATAAAATTGTCATAAATTTTACTTTTATATATGTTATAAACCACTGCATACATTGCCATTTTCCTTTAAACTATCAATTATCTTTTATTAAAGACACTTACACAATATGGAAAATAGCTCATATTTACTCAGGTAATTGCAGTTATATTATACCACATGGTTGCAATTTCCACGTAGTTGCCCTTCATTCCTTTGGAGATCCAGATTTTTTTTTAAAAGATTTTATTTATTTATTTGTGTGTGTGTGTGAGAGAGAGAGAGAGAGAGAGAGAGAGAAGGCCCACAAGCAGGGGGAGCTGCAGGCAGTGGGAGAAGCAGGCTCTCCAAGGAGCAGTGAGCCCGATGCGGGACTCAATCCCAGGACCCTGGAATCATGACCTGAGTCGAAGGCAGACGCTCAACTGACTGAGCCACCCAGGCGGCCCTGTAGATCCAGATTTCTATCTGGTATCATTTTCTGTCTGCTTGGAGGACTTCCCTCAACATTTCTCATAGTGCACATCTGTTGGTAATACATGATTTCAGGTTATATAGTTCTGAAAAGACCTATTTCACTTTTGTTTTTGAAATATATTTTAACTGGGTATAGAAATCTAGGTAGAATTTTTTTTCCTTTTAGTACTTTAAAGATATTGTTCCACTTTCTCTGGTTTTCTTTTTTTTGTGTGGTAAAATTCACATAATAAAACTAACCATTTCAATGGTTTTAAGGTGTACAAGTCAGTGGCACTTGAAGTACAATCATCACTACTATCTATTTTTGGAACTTCTTCATGACCCCATACAAGAATCCCCATCCTCATTAAGCAATTGCTTCCAATTCCTTCCTTTCCCCAGTCCCTGGCAACCACTAATCTGCTACCTATCCTAATGGGTTTTCTTACTCTGGATATCTCATATAAATGGAATCATACACTATTTGAACTTTTGTGTCTGGGATATCACTGTTTTCACAAAAACGACTGTCATCTTTGTTCCTTTGTAAGTAAAGTGAGTCCCTCCTGCACGACTCCTTAAAAGATTTTCTTTTTAGCACTAGTTTTAAGCAATTTGATTATTATGTGAATTGACATAGTTTTCTTCTTTTTTCTATTTTTCAGCTGTATTGAAGTAAAATTGACAAAATTTTAAGATATTTCATGTTTACATCATGATGATTTGATATATGTATACATTATGAAAGGGTTCCCTTCATAGTTTTCTTATTTGGGGGATTCTTTTAGTTTCTTGGATTGTGTGCTTATAACTTTCATAAAATTTGATAATTTTTCATTCATATCCTGAAGATATGAATTTTCTCTCCCCATCCCTTTTCCTCTTTTGGGATCTTCAAATGTATGTATATTAGGCCACTGGAAGTTGTCTCGGTGCTTAATAGTGCTCTATTCATTAGTTTCATTTTTTTCTCTGATTTGTTATCCAAACTTTCTATTGCTTTATATTCAAGTTCATGAATCACTTAATCTGCCTTTAATCCAAACCAGTGTATTTTTTCAACTCAGACATTTTCATTTTCATCTCTCAAAGTGCATTTGTCTTCCATGTCTATATTTAATAGGCTTAAACTCTCCTCTTGTTTCTTGAAAATATGGAATACAGCTTTAACAACTGTTTTAATGCCCTTACCTACTAACTCTATCAATATGTGTCATTTCTAGGCCAGTTTCAGTCAAGTGAATTTTCTCCTTGTTATGAATCCTACTTTCTGGCTTCTTTGCATGCCTGGTAATTTTAATTGGATGCTAGACCATGTGAGTTTTACCTTACTGAGTGCTGGGTATTTTTGTATTTCTATCAATAATTATCCTTGAGCTTTGTTCTGAAACACACTTACATTACTTGGAAATAGTATGATCCTTTGGGTTGTATTTGTTTCCTAGGGCTACCACAACAAAGTACCACAAACTGGGTGGCTTAAAACAACAGAAATTTATTGTCTTACAGTTCTGGAGGCTAGAAGTTTGAAATTAAGGTGTCAGCAGGGTGGGTTCCTTCTGAGAGTTCTGAGGGTGAATCTGTTCCAAGGCTCTCTCCTATCTTCTGGTGACAGCCAGCAATCCTTGGTGTTCCTTGGCTTGTAAGTGCATCACTCCAGTTCCTGCCTCCATCTTCCCATGGTGTTCTCCCATTGTGTCTCTGTCTTCTCCTCTTGGAAGGACACCAGTCATATGTGACTCATGCCCACCGCACTTCACTATGACCTGATCCTGACTCAATTAATTACACCTGTGAAGACTATTTCCAATAAGGTCATATTTGCAGATAATTGTGGTTAGTATTTGAACCTATCCTTTTAAGGGACACAATTCAACCCACAACACATGCTTAGTTTTTAAACTCAGCTGGGAAAGATCAGAGTAGTGTTTAATCTATAGTTAATATTGCCAACATTGCCTCATTCCTAAGGCAAAACCCTTTGAATATCTCAATCAGTGCTCTATGAATTAGTCATTTTACCACTCTGATGCTCTATGAATTAGTCATTTTACCACTCTGATGGGAACAAGAACAATTCCTAGCCCTGTTTGAGCTCTGGAGTTTTCTCTCTGTGCAGCTCTCTCTTCTATGGTATTCTGTCCTTCAAATTCTGGCCTCCCTGGACTCCTTGGACACCCAGCTCCATCTCGTCAACTCAAGGTGACTGCCAGGCTCCCCCTCTTTGCACTGTGACCTGCAGTCTCTCTCCAGACAATAAGCTGCAGCAATTGTCAGCCTCACTTCATTTGTTTCCATCTCCGAGATCATGGTCCTTTGTTGCCCAACGTCCAAAAAATTGAAAATCATTGTTTCATCTGTCTTATCATTCCTTAGCTGTTTCAGATAAGAATATCAATTTGGTCTCTGTTATTCAATCTTGGGCAGAATGAGAAGTCCTATAATACAAATTTAAAACCTAAAATATCTGGCATGATGAATATCCTAACAATTCAAACTTACTCAAGTTAAAACCAAGATTGAAAGACTATTCATATAGACACACAAACAATGGGGAGAATGCACAGCAACTAGCAACAAAGTTTTCCTCTTGCTGTTGAAATTATAAGTGATATTTCTATTTTCTTATTGATGGCTTGAATATTTTCCAACACTTCTGAACACATAAAAATTACCTTCATAATTATAAAATATAAATCTTTTAAAATGTGATATAGACTACCAGAAATAAACACATATTCTCTACATGTTTGGTTTTTTGGTTTTTTGTTTTTTGTTTGCAATATTGATCATACTCTTGCTGGATTCTATTTAGCCTCTGGCATACTTACCACTCGCATAACTAGAAAGAAAAAAACTCTGAAGTCCAATGAGTACACTATGTGAGTCATCCAATTTCCTTCACACTTTCAAGTATAACAATACACAGGTAGTACTCTGTCTTGTTTTTTAAGTCTTCCTTCCAGGAAAATTGTTAACTTATATTTTAAAAAGGAAAATTATATTTATATATAAACCATATTCTCCATGACATGATTGGATTCAATTCTGATATGAAGAACTGCATGTAGGCAATATTGGTAAGAGGAATTATAATCATATTAATTATTATGAATGTTGTTTATATGTATCTTGTCAATGATTGTAATAAACAAATTATGTTATTTGAAAATATTTTCTTGGTCGTAACTACCATTAAGTCCAAGTCATGCCTGAAAATGTATTTTTATTTAAACATTCCTTGATTTTCATAAGATTTACATAAGAACAATCACCATATTCCTTCAGATTATTATTCAACACAGTTACTTAAGCTAACACATGACTACCTTTCACAAAATAAATTTGATGTAAAAAGAACTATGATTCATGGTTTTGTTAATATTTCTCTATTGGAGAGATTATTTTCTTGGTTGTTAGCTATATATTTTTGCATTTACCATTCTTCAATTTTAATAATTTCATTTACACATTGTCCTAACAAAATTATTAATGTTTTCTTTCACATTGATTTTTATTTTTGTGTCTCAGAAATGTTCTCACCACTGTATTATTTGTTCTTTATTCTTTTCTTTTCTATGTTAGAAGAACCACACATCCTCTTTCCTCCTCTGAGCATTTTTCTTTCTTTATATTTTGGCTCAGGGCCCTCCTTCTAAAGCTCATCAATCCCTGAGTTCTACCAAATGATTTTTATATAAAGGTGTTTCTATAGATATTCAGTTGTAAAATATATGCACATTATTTTTTCACTGGAATAAACTTAATATTTTTATTTTTTCTTTTTTAAAATGTGAATTCATATTTTCTAAAAACAATGGAGTAATAAAGTATGTAACTTGTTGAGGCTGGCTTTTCCCACTCAGTAAAATGCTTTTGAGAATCATTTAATTGGTTTTGTGTATCAGTGGTTCATTCCTTCTTATTGCTGAGTAGTATTCCCTTATGTGGATGCACCATAGTTTGTTTATCCATTCACCTGTAGAGGGATATACTTTGGTTGTTTTCAGGCTTTGGAAAACATGAATAGAGCTGTTATAAACATTCGTGTATAGGTTTTGTTTGAGCATAAGTTTTTATTTCTCCCAAGAATGGGATTTCTGAATCATATGGTAAATGTGAGTTTATAAGAAATTACCAAATCGGGGGGAGGAGCAAGATGGCAGAGGAGTAGGAGACCTGGATTTCATCTGGTCTCAGTAATTCAGCTGGATAGGGATCAAACCATTCTGAACACCTATGAACTCAATAGTCGATCAAAGAAAAGAAGAGCAGTAACTCTCTGAACAGAAAAGCAACCACTTTCTGGAAGGTAGGACATGTGGGGAAGTGAATCCAAGGCAATATTCGGGAGGATAGATGGCGGGGGAGGGGGCCTCTGTCAGCCACTACTGGCAAGTGATAGAACAGGGGAGCACAAAATCGGAACTTTTAGAAGCCAGCTCTGCTGAGGGATGTCGCTCCAGTGGATAAGCAGGGGGTGGAACCCTCGCTGGGACAGTGTGGTTTCAGGACCCTCGGGGTCACAGAAAGACCAGGGGTGCCTGAGTGCGGCAGAGCTCCCAGGTATCAGAACAGGGAAGCCCGCTGCAGAGATGGAGCTGAGGTGCGGGCTCTCAGCTCGGGGTTGCCATAAACTGTGATCCGCGGCACAGTCGGGCCACTGCTCCTCCAGCAGGGACCCAACAAGTGGCAGATCCAGGGAGACTCCCCTTCATCTCCCGGGAGAAGTGGCGCCAGACTGCACTGCAGGGATCTGCTGGGTTTGGAGACTCCACACGGGGTTGGGTGCCAGAGATAGAAATGCTTGGTCACAGGCCAGGTGAGCACGGAGTGCGGCCAGAGACGGGGGAGACGGGAGTGATTGACTGCTTTTCTCTGGGGGCGCACTGAGGAGTGGGGCCCCGAGTTCTCGGCTCCTCTGGGGCAGAGATTGGGAGGCTGCCATTTTCACTCTCAGCCTCCAAAGCTGTACCAAAAGCTTGCAGGGAACAAAAGCTCCCAAGCGCAAACCCCAGCAGATGACTTAGCCTGGACCGGCAAGGGTGGGGTAATTCCACCTCCGGCAAAGACGTTTGGGAACCACCGCAACAGGCCCCTCCCCCAGAAAATCAGCAAGAACAGCCAGCCAAGACCAAGTTTACTGATCAGTGAGAATAGCAGAACTCCAGCGCTAGGGGAATACTGCATATAGAATTCATGGCTTTTTTCCCATGATTCTTTAGTTTTTACAGTTAATTTTTTTTAAATTTCTTTTTGTTTTTTGGAATTTTTCTTTTTCCCTTTTTCAACCAACATCTTAGCAATCCTTTTTTTTTTTTAAAGATTTTATTTATTTATTTGAGAGAGAGAGAATGAGAGACAGAGAGCACGAGAGGGAAGAGGGTCAGAGGGAGAAGCAGACCCCCTGCTGAGCAGGGAGCCTGATGCGGGACTCGATCCCGGGACTCCAGGATCATGACCTGAGCCGAAGGCAGTCGCTTAACCAACTGAGCCACCCAGGCGCCCCAGCAATCCTTTTTTTTAAAAAATCTTTTTTATTTTTCATTTTTAGAGTCATATTCTATCCCTTCATAGTAGTTAACCTTATTTTTGGTATATATATAAAAGTTGTTCTCTCTTTAAAATTTTGGGATACAGTTTCTTCTAACAGACCAAAATATACCCTAAATCTCTAGTGTATGGCTTTGTTCTAGTCTCCTGCCTGATCACATTCTCTCCCTTTTTTTAAAAAATCCTCTTCTTTCTTTTTTCAACCAACTTCTTA
>NW_027853118.1:0-2009 GCF_054177405.1 Leptonychotes weddellii
AAAAAAAAAAAAATAGAAGATAGCAGGAAGGGAAAAATGAAGGGAGGGAGTCAGAGGGGGAGACGTACCATGACAGACTATGGACTCTGAGAAACAAACTGAGGGTTCTAGAGGGGAGAGGGGTGGGGGGATGGGTTAGCCTGGTGATGGGTATTAAAGAGGGCACATACTGAATGGAGCACTGGGTGTTATACGCAAACAGTGAATCATGGAACACTACATCAAAAACTAATGATGTAATATATGGTGATTAACATAACATAATAAAATAAAATTTAAAAAAATAAAATTGGGAAAAAAAATAAACAGGAAGGAAGGAATAAAGTCTCTGACTAGTCAAAATTGACATTATAGTTAATGCAATAAATAAGTTGTAGTAAATTCTATAATGGAATGCTACACTGATTGAAAATAAAAAATTATAGCTAGATGCAATAACACAAATGAAATATCCCAAATCATGTTGAGTGAAAGAAGTTAGACACACAAAAAGATGCATTCTGCATGATTACATTTAAATAGAGCTCAAAAACAGAAAATACTAATCAGTGCTATTAAAAGTCATTACTGAGAGGAAGAAGAGACAGTGGCTGGGAACAGGGATG
Organism: Leptonychotes weddellii; assembly: GCF_054177405.1. Taxonomy (NCBI): domain Eukaryota; kingdom Metazoa; phylum Chordata; class Mammalia; order Carnivora; family Phocidae; genus Leptonychotes; species Leptonychotes weddellii. Next base: position 606 of record NW_027853118.1, read on the forward strand.
AGGGAGGCTTCTACAATGGTATTAATGCTTTATTTCTTCATCTTGTAACTACATGAATGAGTTCATTTTTTTTTTTCAACTTAAATAGAATTTGTTTTTTTGAGCCATTTTAGGTTCACAGCAAAATTGAGGGAAAGGTACAGAGATATCCCATGCCCCTTGTCCCCACATCTGTAGTCTCCTCCACTATCAAAATGGTCCACCAGAATGGTACATTTGTTATAATCAATGAATCTACACGGACACATTATCACCCAAAGTCCATAGTTTACATTATGGTTCAGTCTTGGTGCTGTACAGCCCATGGGCTTGGACAAACATATAATGACATGTATCCACCATCATAGTATCATATGCAGTAGTTTCATTGCCCTAAAAATCCTCTTTGTGCCACCTATTCATCCTCCCTGCCACCAAACTGTGGTAACCACTGATCTTTTTACTGTCTCCATAGTTTTGCCTTTTCCAGGATATCACATAGTTGGAATCATATAATACACAGCCTTTTCAGACTGGCTTCTTTTCACTTAGTAATATGGCATTTAAATTCTTCCATGTCTTTTCACAGCTTGATAGCTCACTGCTTTTTAGTGCTGAATACTATTCCACTGTCTAGATACCAAAGTTTATTCATCCATTCATTTTCTGAAGGACTTCTTGGGTGCCTCTAAGTTTTGGCAATTAGCAAGAAAGCTGCTATAAAGATTCATGTGCAGGTGTTTGTGTAGACATAAGTTTTCAACTCACCTGGGTAAATAACAAGGAGTATAACTGTTGGATTGAATAGTAAGAATATGTTTAATTTTATAAGGAATTGCCAAACTGTCTTCCAAAGTAGCTGTACCATTTTGCATTCCCACCAGCAATGAATGAGAGTTCCTGTTGCTCCATGTTTCTGCTAATATCTGGTGGTGTTAGTCTTTTGGATTTTAGCCATTCTCCTCGATTTAATTTGCAATTCCCTAATAATATATGATATGAAACATCCTTTCATATGCATACTTGCCATTTGTATATCTTCTTTCGTGAGGTGTCTACTCAGGTCTTTTCTCCATTTTTTAATTGTGTTGTTCATTTTCTTATTGTTGGATTTTAAGAGTTCTTTGTATACATATTTTGAAAAATAGTCTTTTATCTGGTCATGTCTTTTGAAAATATTTTCTCCCAATCAGTGACTTGTCTTCCTACATTCTCTTGACAAAGGCTTTCACAGAACATAAGTTTTTAATTTTAATAAAACCCAGCTGATCAATTCTTTCATGGATCATGCATCTAAGGGGTACGTGCACCCCGATGTTTATAGCAGCAATGTCCACAATAGCCAAACTATGGAAAGAACCAAGATGTCCATCGACAGATGAATGGATAAAGAAGATGTGGTATATATATATATATATATATATA
>NW_027853119.1:0-259 GCF_054177405.1 Leptonychotes weddellii
AGAGCTTGTGTGAGGGGAAGAAGCCCTTCTCACCAAGCTAGATCCATCCTCTATAGGCCCGACAGGGCATTAGAGCCGAGAGCTGGTTTTAGACGGTCCTCAGTCCATTGTTCAACCAAGACAGGGAGGCCAAAAGTCTTGAGAAGGAACACCATTCCCTCTTGCTGCTACTTCTCTGGGGAGCTATCTTTACAGTTAGAGCCAGATCAAATGGGGTTGAGCCAGAGTGTGAGGGCAGGGAAGGGAACCTAGGTCCTTT
>NW_027853120.1:0-259 GCF_054177405.1 Leptonychotes weddellii
TCCTGAACGTCAGTCGCCTCCCCTCCCACGTGCAGATGCCCCCCTACACTCACACCCCCCCCAGAGGTTCACATGCCCCGTCCCCCCAGCACCCCTTCACCTTTCCCTAGAACAAGGTCACGTTCCTGCCAGAACTAGACCCCAACCGTGGCGGGCCCATCAAGCGCGCGGCAACTTCTGCAGGGACGACCCAGGACCTCACTGCATCCACAGAGGCCCGCTCCCCTCGCTTGCTGCTGCTCACGGGACCAGATTCTCA
>NW_027853121.1:0-259 GCF_054177405.1 Leptonychotes weddellii
GGAGGGACCAACGCTCTCGGGACGCGACTGCGGGACAGGTGCCCCGAGCCACGGCTCCGCGAAGCAGTAAACGGGCAGCCCCTCACGGCCCACCCCCGGGCTGTCTGCAGTCGTGGCCTTGTTTCTTATAAACATCTTAAAAACATGATTTAGTGACCGCCTGCCCCCTCGAGGGGGAGCAAACAGTGCGTGCGGGACACTCAGTAGACGTCCCTGAGGCGTCCCGCCAGGCAGGTGAACGGCGGCCTTCAGCCTTGTG
>NW_027853122.1:0-259 GCF_054177405.1 Leptonychotes weddellii
AGATTTTATGTACTTATTTTATTTAAGATTTTATTTATTTTCCAACAGAGAGAGAGAGACAGCGAGAGAGGGAACACGAGCAGGGAGAGTGGGAGAGGGAGAAGCAGGCGTCCCGCTGAGCAGGGAGCCCGATGTGGGACTCGATACCAGGACACTGGGATCATGACCTGAGCCGAAGGCAGACGCTTAACGACTGAGCGACACAGGCGCCCAGATTTTATGTACTTATTTTAGAGAGCATGAGCCTGGGTTTGGGGGT
>NW_027853123.1:0-259 GCF_054177405.1 Leptonychotes weddellii
ACATTGGGGTGCACGTACCCTTTCGGATCCCTACTTTTGTATCTTCGGGGTAAATACCCGGTAGTGCAATTGCTGGATTATATGGTAGCTCTATTTTCAACTTTTTGAGGAACCTCCATACTGTTTTCCAGAGTGGCTGCACCACAAAGCTTATATTCTAATGGGTGGTAGGCAAGAAGCGGAAAATACCAAAGCAAAATCTATAGCGTGTTTTCTAGAAAGTGGTAAGTACTGGGACAAAATACAGGGCAGGAAATGG
>NW_027853124.1:0-259 GCF_054177405.1 Leptonychotes weddellii
AAAAAAAGAAGAAAGATTTCAAATCAACAACATAACTTCACTCCTCATAGAATTAAAAACAGCAGAACAAGCTAAATCTAAGCTTAGGAGAAGAAACAGATGACAGCAGATAAATGAAATAGAGAATAGAAAATCATAGAAAAAAATAAGAGTTGAAAAAATTTAACAAAATTAACAGACACTTTACTGGATTAAGTGTGAAAAAAGAAAAGACAAAATAAGAAAAATCAGAAATAAAAAAGGTGATATTATAACATAA
>NW_027853125.1:0-259 GCF_054177405.1 Leptonychotes weddellii
AATAGATGAATGAGAGAACAAAATGTTAACAGGGTAACAATGACCCCAGAAAAATATACACTAAACAAATCTGAAGAGACCTGAAACTGGGGGAAAACAAAGGGAAAGAAAGAAAAAGGAAAAAACAAAAAAGAAAAAGATAAAAAAAACCCAACCAACCAAACAAAAAACAGAATATGTTCAAATATGATCAGGCTGGCGCATAGATCAGTGCCACACAGTAATTTTTTTGCATATTTTGCTCTGTTAAAAGAAAGTG
>NW_027853126.1:0-259 GCF_054177405.1 Leptonychotes weddellii
ATAGTTTGCTATGCTAAGCAGCTAAGTGTTACCTTGCTCTTAAGTTGAGTAGTAGTTGGATAGCAGATGAGTATAGCAATAAAAGAGGGTGATAACTTTGCCAATGAATAGGTTAACTAACCAGTGGCTAACAGCGATTAAGGTGCGTTTTTCTACGCCTAAAACCCGTTATTTAACGGTTGCTGAAAAAAACCTTGCTTATTCAGTATTTGGCGACTCTCTTGATGTCAGTAATATTCGTATTAAAACGGCATGGTGG
>NW_027853127.1:0-259 GCF_054177405.1 Leptonychotes weddellii
TCGTTGGACCCTGCGCTCAGCACAGAGTCTGCTTGTCCCTCTCCCTCTGCTCCTCCCCCTGCCCGCTCACTCTCTCTCTTTCCAATAAATAGATAAATACAATCTTTTAAAAAAAATGGGATTGGGGCGCCTGGGTGGCTCGGTTGGTTAAGCGACTGCCTTCGGCTCAGGTCATGATCCTGGAGTCCCGGGATCGAGTTCCGCATCGGGCTCCCCGCTCAGCGGGGAGTCTGCTTCTCCTGCTGACCCTCCCCCCTCT
>NW_027853128.1:0-259 GCF_054177405.1 Leptonychotes weddellii
GCATCTAAGGAAATGTTCTGTATCTTGACTGTATCCATGTTAATACCCTAGTTGAGCTATAGTACTAGAGTTTCGCAAATGTAACCAATTGGGGGAAACTAGATAAAGGCTACACAAGAACCTCTCTATATTATTGTATTGTATTACTGCCCGTGAATCTACAATTATCTCATAATAAAAAGTTTAATTTTAAAAATTGTGTGTAAAAATAAACATACACATTTTTTAAAAGATTTATTTTTAGGGGCACCTGAGTGGC
>NW_027853129.1:0-2009 GCF_054177405.1 Leptonychotes weddellii
CGATTACCCCCCTTCATTTTCCCCTATTACCTTCTTCTTCTTCTTTTTTAACATATAATGTATTATTTTATTATTTTTTTTAACCAGGCTAACCCATCACCCCAACCCCCTCCCCTCTAGAACCCTCAGCTTGTTTCTCAGAGTCCATAGTCTCTCATGGTTCGTCTCCCCCCCAATATCCCCCCTTCATTTTTCCCTTCCTACTATCTTCTTCTTTTTTTTAACATATAATGTAACATATAATGTATTATTTTAAAGCACATGTAAATTTTCATGTAATGAAACTCATGACATTTATATGGGTATAATTCTAGCAATGTGAATGTTAAGACGCATATATACTACCAAATATGTAGTCTGACAAAAAATATGTAACATTCCTTACCCTGATCAGCCAACCATATGCTATCGATCAAAATGAAATATGAAAGACTCAACTTGGAAACTTGATCTAATCAACAGAGTTGAGAAGGTGGGAGAACAGATTTATAATAGAGAGTCAAAAATAAACAAAAGGTATTTAAATTATAATTTTTTTTTACTAATGTTAATTCATTGGTAGATCTCTCAAGTGACCATTAAACATATTACTAAACTGAACTCGTTGTGCTTCATCACAAGAAACACATTTAAGAGTATCCCATTTTGACTTTACTAAATCCAATAACCTTTAAATAATTTTAAACAAGTGACAGTTGTAATTTACAGTTGTATAGATTCAATACACAGACTATTGAGTCAATATAGTAAGATACTTATTCACTTATTTATGATTTTAAGTATTTGTCTATCTTGCTATACATCCATCCCCCATCCATCTGCTTTGCCATTTATCGGCTCATCCATTCCCCTAATGACTGGTTTATCTTTCTTTCAACTCTTTACAATGTATTTATCCCATTGGTCATCTCTATATATTCATCTGTCTTTATCTAAACCCAAGCTTGTACAATATTACAATATTATGCAAACTTTGACAATGGCAGGCAGTTGGATAATTATTTGTGGTTACCGTTAGTCCACTTATATGCATTAAACATTTCTTCTATGTGTAATTCTCAGAATGACAATGACCAAATGCTCTTGAAGATAACCTAGCCCTTGTTCAGTTGAGAGAGAGAGATGGCAAGACAGAGGGAGGGAGACAGAGAGAGAGAGGACACGAGAGAGAGAGAGAGAAGACAGGCACATTCTAGGATAGACTCTATCATCATATAGATGTATGAACTTGGGAAAGTTACTTTATTCCCTGATTCTCAATTCTATCATCTGCAAAGTAAATAGATACTGCTAGATGATTTCTATGTTCTAAAAACTCCAGTTACTAACTATATCAAATATGTTGAGAGACCACTACTTCATAGGTCCCTTAAGTCAAATACTGTGTTTAACCAGGGGGAAAATGGTTCAGATCCTTTAGGACATTACTATTTATAAAATACCTTTTGATTATAAAAACAATACAACAAACATTATAGCACCAAAATAACTTGTTACTGCTTAGAAAATAAACATATATCTCTATTTGTAGGTGAATGACTTAGATCCTGCCTCTAATTAGCATGACCCTGAAAAAGCTGTGTCCTTGGGTCTTGGTTTCATCTTCCAGAATCGGAGTGTGGATGGAATTTGCTGTATACCACATATTAATCTTTAATATATACAAGACTACAAGAATTTTCTGGAGTTAACTATACTGTTTTAAAATTGGAAAATCCACTCTAGGGAACTTAGGGACAGAATATAAATAAGGTACATTTTTATTCTCATCAAAGATGGGTTACAAAAACATTAAATACCAAATATTTTTACTTACCAAGAACCTTCCACTTTTTCCTGACCTTCGAACTAAAATAATCCATTCATCAGCACCTTTGTCAGCAACAAAAAATCTCATTATAACTTCAGTGTACAGGGTACTATACTAAGTGTTGGTGCTTTCACACTTGCCTCTTTTCTTAGAGGCTATTACAAGAGACTAGGAGAAAATCTACTCTTAAAACATGCAT
>NW_027853130.1:0-259 GCF_054177405.1 Leptonychotes weddellii
TCCCTTCCCCTATGTTCATCTGTTTTGTTTCTTAAATTCCACATATGAGTGAAATCATGCTATTTTTCTTTCTCTGACTGACTTATTTCGCTTAGCATAATACCCTTTAGTTCCAACCATGTCATTGCAAATGGCAAGATTTCATTCTTTTTGATGGCTGAGTAATATTCTATTGTATATATACACCACATCTTCTTTACCCATTCATCTGTTGATGGACATCGGGCTCTTTCCATAGTTTGGCTATTGTGGACATTGC
>NW_027853131.1:0-259 GCF_054177405.1 Leptonychotes weddellii
TGAGTAATATTCCATTGTATATATGGGCCACATCTTCTTTATCCATTCCTCTGTTGAAGAGCATCTCGGCTCTTTCCACAGTTTGGCTATTGTGGACATTGCTGCTATGAACATTGGGGTGCATATGGCCCTTCTTTTCACTACATCTGTGTCTTTGGGGTAAATACCCAGGAGTGCAGTTGCTGGGTCCACTTACTTTTTGATAGACATTTAGGCTGTTTCCAGTTTTGTTTTGTTTTTTTCTCTTACAAATAAAGCT
>NW_027853132.1:0-259 GCF_054177405.1 Leptonychotes weddellii
CGGGCCATCCAACGCTGCAGGTGACACCTTTACACAGTGGTGCCAAGATGTGCCCTAAATCCTGAAGGAAAAGTAGGAATTTCCCCCATGGTTATAGCGTCAAAGATGTGGAAGCAATGAATTTGAGGAACTACATCACAGGTTACGTGAGAAGTTGGAAAACCAGATGCCATCATCCTGTGTATCTTTTTTTTTTTTTATTTATTCTTATGTTAATCCCCATACATTACATCATTAGTTCTAGATGAAGTGTTCCATG
>NW_027853133.1:0-259 GCF_054177405.1 Leptonychotes weddellii
ATTGACTTATTTCCGCTTAGCATAATACCCTCTAGTTCCATCCACGTCATTGCAAATGGGAAGATTTCATTTTTTTTATGGCTGCATAATATTCCATTGTATATATATACCACATCTTCTTTATCCACTCATCTGTTGATGGACATCTTGGATCTTTCCATAGTTTGGCTATTGTGGACATTGCTGCTATAAACATTGCAGTGCACGTATCCCTTTGGATCACTACATTTGTATCTTTGGGGTAAATACCCAGTAGTGC
>NW_027853134.1:0-259 GCF_054177405.1 Leptonychotes weddellii
CCCCCCCCCCCCCCCCCCCCCCCCCCCCCCCCCCCCCCCCCCCCCCCCCCCCCCCCCCCCGGGAGACCTTTAAAGACCTTCTTCTGAGTTCCCCCACACTTTCCCCTAAGAAAAAGCCTCAGCCACCAAATACTGATTGTGCGCTTCCTATGGGCGACTACAGTGACAACAGTGGGACAGGGAGGAGGTGCCTGCCCTAGACAAACGGACACTCAAATGGGAAGACCAAGCCTCCTGGCTACAAGAGCTATAAGGAAAT
>NW_027853135.1:0-259 GCF_054177405.1 Leptonychotes weddellii
AGCAGGGAGTCTGCTTCTCCCTCTGACCCTCCTCCCTCTCATGCTCTCTGTCTCTCATTCTCTCTCTCGCAAATAAATAAAATCTTAAAAAAAAAAAAAAAAGAATTACTTGATGTTTCAGGAAACTTTAACTCAAAGACTTGAATTTGCAATAAAGGGATTATAGGGCCCAGATCTACAAAGGGGAGATAATTTTGAGAAAAGATGTCTTTTAGCATGCTATGCCAGGGACTCCTTATTCCTCCTATTTTTTTTTTTT
>NW_027853136.1:0-259 GCF_054177405.1 Leptonychotes weddellii
AAGGCATGGAAGGAAATTCAACAGGACACTTACCAAAATTCTGCCATGAGTGTGGGACTGAATACCCTGTAGAATGGGCAAAGTTTTGTTGTGAATGTGGCATTCGAAGAATGGTTCTGTGAATAGACCCCAAAAGAAAAAGCTAAGTCCAGAATCTTATGACTGTTGCACCTTGGACAGCTAGACATTTCCTTTAGTGATTTTATGCTAAAATTATTCGAAATACTTTTTTCAGGAATTTTTGGAGCATAATTCTTTG
>NW_027853137.1:0-259 GCF_054177405.1 Leptonychotes weddellii
ATCTGAGCCAAAATTAAGAGTCGGACGCTTAACCAACTGAGCCACCCAGGCACCCAGAAGAGATTTTTAATTTTGAGGATATTATTTTATCTATTTTTTTCTTTCCTTTCTTATGCTTTGGTGTCAGATCTAAAAGCATTGCTAGATCCAAGCTTATGAAGATTTATCCCCATTTATTTCTTCTAGAGTTTATAGTTTTACCTCTTCCATTTAAGCCTTTAATTTATTTTGAGTTAATGTTTATATGTGGTGTGAGGTA
>NW_027853138.1:0-259 GCF_054177405.1 Leptonychotes weddellii
AGAATCACCCCAGGTTCAACTCTGATATACAAGTTCACCGTGTGAGGGATCTTTAACTCCGGTTTCTTTAAATCCACAAGAAATGGTGCTTTGACTAGAAAGTAGAATTAATTATCAATGCCCAGAGTCAAATTCCATGTCTTTTAATCACAATCAAAAAAAGTAATTAGTCTCCTGGTTAACATGGTTTCTAAGTTGCAAGCTTCCACACTAAATTCCCAGCGAAGTATTTTATTTTATAAACGAGGACCAGCCCACA
>NW_027853139.1:0-259 GCF_054177405.1 Leptonychotes weddellii
CAGAGAGTGGTTACTTTTAGGGGAGGAAGGGAGTTGTGATTGGGGTGTGATACAAGGAGAAGTTCTGAAGGGGATGGACTATTTCCATTTCTTGACCCGGCTGGTAGTTATAAGGATGTTTGCCTAATAATAATGCATTGAGGTATTCATCTGTTCTGTGTGGCTTTTCTGTACCTGTGTTTTACTTTATAATAAACAGCTAAAAATATAAAATATTTAATTATTTACTTAACTTTTTTAGAGAGATAGTGTGCAAGAA
>NW_027853140.1:0-2009 GCF_054177405.1 Leptonychotes weddellii
ATGTAAAAAAAAAAAAAAAAAGAAGATGATAGTAGGAAGGGTAAAATGAACGGGGGGAAATCGGAGTGGGAGACGAACCATGAGAGACTATGGACTCTGAGAAACAAACTGAGGGTTCTAGAGGGGAGGGGGTGGGGGGGTGGGTTAGCCTGGTGGTGGGTATTAAAGAGGGCACGTACTGAATGGAGCACTGGGTGTTATACGCAATCAATGAATCATGGAACACTACATCAAAAACTAATGATGTAATGTATGGTGATTAACATAACATAATAAAATTTTAAAAAAAAAGAATAACTCAGAGACAGTTTGCCCAGTGCATAGCAAGCAGTTGCTCCTCAATCTTTTCAGAAAACTGCAGAGGAAAATCCATTTGACATTTTTCTTTATTCCACTGAGAAATAGTTAAAAGTGGCCAGCAGATGCCACTGTTGTCAGTTGTAAATAATTTTTTACATTTCATTCCAATTTTAGTATACGTGCTGCCGAAGCGAGCACAATTTTTTACATTTCAAATAAAGGAGGTGAGTCATTACAGAAAAAAAGAAATAGGTTAAGTAACAAAAATGATCATGTTATCTTAAAAAAACAAGTGACAAAAGTAATGCATAATTGGATCTTTTTGTTTACCTTTAGTTAGGCACTTGGCAACTAAAAGACATGAACTAAATTATTATAAAAAATTAAGGAAAACAGTCTTCTTTGTTGGAAAAAAATGCTCATGCTTAAAAATTAGAAGTTGACGGGATGACCAATGTTGACTGATAGCTGTATCTGATAGCAAAGATAGACTGTATCCTGATGAGTGACAACAAAGAAATGTAAAATTTAAAAAAAAAAAAAAGAACTTCTGTTGTTATTTTGCATGGTAAAACAGTTTTGTATTTATCAAACCTATACTCAATTGAAAATGAGTTGTTACTGCAAATTTATTATTATGTTACTATCTTCTATTTCCATCAATGTTTGTAGGTATTAAATCTTTTTAAAATAATTTAAAACATATAAATTAAGGCAGACCTACATAGCTCATTCCTTGAGGAAAAAGTATTCATGGTGGCTTTTGCTTACTTCTAGGATGATCTCACAAATTTCACAGTAGCACCTGATTAAACTCTCTAGGAATACCTGTATTTTCCTGAACATATTCTTGGGATGCCTCTTCATCATTTTTTAAAATATCAATCCCACCAAAATCTGTTAATTATAGTTCATATAGATCTTCTCACATATTTTCATATGGAATTGAATTCTTGAGTATTTTAATTTATTCACAATGAAATATCAAATCTATACTGTAGAGTCAACACTCTAATAGTTGCTATGAGGGATTCAAAATAGAACAAACATAGGTTCTGTCCTTAAGCAAATAATAAGGTGGAGTGAAAGAAAGGCTTTGTGTTTGAACAGAGCTGCACTTTGCTAAAGTTTCTGTCATCACACGAAATGATCTGTAAGACGGTGATGTTGCATACCATTGTTATAAAGACTGAATTAGATAAGGATGTAAACTGCCTCTCAATATCTGGCACGAAATAGTAGATAAATAAGTGCTAATTTTTACTCAAATATCAGTGACCACATGAGTGGTCAAAACCCTAATCATATACAGAGTAGCAAAAAATAAGGGAGATAAGGGATAGAACATATGCAAAATTAAAATTAAAATATTCCAGGGAAACCTGGGTAGTACAGTCAGTTAAGCATCCAACTCTTAGTTTCAGTTCAGGTTGTGATCTCAGGACCATGAGGCCAAGCCCTAAGTTGGGCTCTGTGCTCAGCAGGGAGTCTGCTTAAGACTCCCTCTCCCTCTGGGCGCCTGGGTGGCTCAGTTGGTTAAGCGACTGCCTTCGGCTCAGGTCATGATCCTGGAGTCCCGGGATCGAGTCCCACATCGGGCTCCCTGCTCAGCAGGGGGTCTGCTTCTCCCTCTGCCCTCTTCCCTCTCGTGCTCTCTGTCTCTCATTCTCTCTCTCTCAAATAAATAAATAAAATCTTTAAAAAAAAAA
>NW_027853141.1:0-259 GCF_054177405.1 Leptonychotes weddellii
GAGTCCATCGTCTCTCATGGTTCGTCTCCCCCTCCGATTTCCCCCTGTTCATTCTTCCCCACCTGCTATCTTCTTTTTTTTTTCTTTCTTAACATATATTGCATTATTTGTTTGAATAACTGATAAAAACTAAGGGTAACTTCTTCAGAAGTTCTAACAAAATCACTTCCTTCCCTTTTATTATCAGTCATCATTGTGCAAAGCTCTGAGCAAATTTAAATTTTGTCATTGACAAACTAGGATTGGGGTGCATCATTGA
>NW_027853142.1:0-259 GCF_054177405.1 Leptonychotes weddellii
CCTCCTCCCTCTCGTGCTCTCTGTCTCTCATTGTCTCTCTCGCAAATAAATAAAATCTTAAAAAAAAAAAAAAAAGAAAACAATATCATCCTTCAGGAATCTCTATCTATAGCTACAAAGGATTCAACACACTCCTTTCTGGACCACTTCCAGACTTGTATGCGATACATGCTTTGGATGATTTACTTTGAGCCAAGAATTACTATCTGGTATTTGTGGGTATGGTAGTTACCTTTAGCTCTATGTAGGCACCTGGAAT
>NW_027853143.1:0-259 GCF_054177405.1 Leptonychotes weddellii
CCCCTCTTACATACCTGACATTGTTACAGTGTATCTTCTCACTTTTTTCTTTTTTTTTTTATTTTATTATTTTTTTAATTCTTATGTTAATCCCCATACATTACATCATTAGTTTTAGATGAAGTGTTCCATGATTCATTGTTTGTGCATAGCACCCAGTGCTCCATGCAGAATGTGCCCTCCTCAATACCCACCACCAGACTAACCCATCCTCCCACCCCCCCTCCCTCTAGAACCCTCAGTTGGTTTTTCAGAGTCC
>NW_027853144.1:0-259 GCF_054177405.1 Leptonychotes weddellii
AAACTATCAAAAAAATACTAGAATCTATAAGTGAAACTTTTAAGGATATGATTTTTTTTAAAAAAATGATATGATTATAAAAGGTCAATGTAAAAATCAAATGTGTTTCTATATACTGTCAAAGAAACACTTGAAAAATATTATTTTACATGAAAATTTTCCAAAATAACTCAGGAATAAATTGAAGAAAGATTTGTAAAATATCTACATTGAAAAAGTAAAATACTACTTGTCAATTTAGAAATTGACAAGATATCCC
>NW_027853145.1:0-259 GCF_054177405.1 Leptonychotes weddellii
AGAACACCAGTCTCGACTTGGCCCACAGGGACAGTACCAATACCACCAATTTCGTAGACATCCTGGAAAGGCAGATGTAAGGGCTTGTCAGTTGGACGAGTTGGCAGCAGAATGCAAACCAGAGCTTCAAGCAGTGTGGTTCCACTGGCATTCCCATCTTTATGGGTGGCTTTCCATCCCTTGAACCAAGACATGTTAGCACTTGGCTCCTCATGTTGTCACCATTCCAACCAGAAATTGGCACAAATGCTACTGTGTT
>NW_027853146.1:0-259 GCF_054177405.1 Leptonychotes weddellii
GCTTGATTCAAAATGTCCACAAACTGCAAATAACTCAAATGTCCATCAATACTTAAATGGAAAAAAAAAATGGCATAGTTTAGCAACAAGATAGAATGAACTCTTGATGCCCCCAACAACATCAGAGAAAGGATACAAAGAGGACATAATTATGAAATCTGTATATATTTAGGAAGTTCTGGAACATACAGAGCTAAGACTGGAAACTAGATAGAAATTAAAATAACAGTGACCTCTGAGCATGGAGTAGGGGAACTGA
>NW_027853147.1:0-259 GCF_054177405.1 Leptonychotes weddellii
AGCCCGATGCGGGACTCGATCCAGGGACTCCAGGATCATGACCTGAGCCGAAGGCAGTCGCTTAACCAACTGAGCCACCCAGGCGCCCCTGGTCTAACAACCTTTTAAGCTTCAGTAGGTTCTAACCACAACTTCAGTACCAGTTGCTACCAAATTTATCACTCTGCCCCCCCCTTTTTTTTTCTTTTTTTAAATTGAATTATAATTGATATGTACCGTTGTATTAGTTTCAGGTGCACCACGTACTGATTCAGTATTT
>NW_027853148.1:0-259 GCF_054177405.1 Leptonychotes weddellii
GGAACACTTCATCTAGAACTAATGATGTAATGTATGGGGATTAACGTAAGAATAATAAATAAAAAAAAAAAAAAAGAATGGGGCTGTCTGGTTCGGGGTGAATCCCAGCCTGTTTCCACGAGGTTGTGTCCTAATTCTGCCTGTTTCCACTGTCCTTTTGAATTCTCTGGATGGACTTTTGCAACGAATTTATGTTAGGGCTTAAGTAACAGCCAGCAATTGTTGTTTTAGCATCTACGGTGAAATGAGCCCTGCACAA
>NW_027853149.1:0-259 GCF_054177405.1 Leptonychotes weddellii
ATAGATCAATGGAACAGAATAGGGAGCCCAGAAATGGACCCTCAACTCTATGGTCAACTAATCTTCGACAAAGCAGGAAAGAATGTCCAGTGGAAAAAAGACAGTCTCTTCAACAAATGGTGTTGGGAAAATTGGACATCCGCATGCAGAAAAATGAAGCTGGACCATTTCCTTACACCACACACAAAAATAGATTCAAAATGGATGAAAGATCCAAATGTGAGACAGGAATCCATCAAAATCCTAAAGGAGAACACAG
>NW_027853150.1:0-259 GCF_054177405.1 Leptonychotes weddellii
CCCATCCCCTCTGAAACCCTCAGTTTGTTTCCTGGAGTCCATAGTCTCTCATGGTTTATTTCCCTCTCTGACCCCCCCCTTCAGTTTTCCTTTCCTTCCTCTATTGTCCTCCATGCTATTCCTTATGTTCCACATATGAGTGAAACCATACGATACTTGTCTTTCTCTGCTTGACTTATTTCACTTAGCATAATCCCCTTCAGTTCCATCTATGTCAGTGCAAATGGTGGGTGTTCATCCTTTCTGATGGCTGAGTAAT
>NW_027853151.1:0-2009 GCF_054177405.1 Leptonychotes weddellii
TTAAAAAAAAAGGTGTTTTTATTTATTTATTTATTATTTTTTTTAAAGATTTTATTTATTTGATAGAGGGAGACACAGTGAGAGAGGGAACACAAGCAGGGGGAGTGGGAGAGGGAGAAGCAGGCTTCCCGTGGAGCAGGGAGCCTGATGTGGGGCTCGATCCCAGGACCCTGAGGATCGTGACCTGAGCTGAAGGCAGACACTTAACGACTGAGCCACCCAGGGGCCCCTAAAGGGTGTTTTTAGCTCCCTGACATGACTGAAGTAGCTACCTCTTTAGAACAAGAGGAAGAAGGTAACTTGAAGTCATTAGTTATAAGCAGCTCATCCAGAGAAAAGAGACAACAGACCATTAGATTTATACTTGACATCTCATGCTCTCCTCCAGAACAAGAGTCCTTCATCTCGGGTCCACCCTATAATGGTCTGAGGATGGGATTTGGTGGGTCCATGAATATAGCTGGCAAATAAATTATGTCTTTATCTGCATTTACTTCCAAATAACAATTAGGCTAAGTATTATTGTCACTCTGGATCTTGGCATTTAATGGCTTGAAAAAGAAACACATGCATTACTAAGTATGTCCAGATTTAAAAAAAAATTATTTTGATAAGTATATTCCAATATAATTGGTTTCCTTTGTGCTTAACTTTATACATTTAAAAATATTACCCTCATAAGGGTCTTTGTGTTTCACCAGATTTGGCGGAGGGTGGGGTCTATGACCCACTGAAGGTAAAGGACAACTGCTCTAGAAAAACTGTCTTAGAGGCAGCTGGGACCTAAGTGGAGGGTTGCACCGTGGGTTTGCTTTCAGCAGGTGCAAATTTGCTAAGACCCTCAGGTGTTGGACTCAGGCAGACCTGAGTTTGAATCTCAACTATGTCATGTATTAGCTGTGTGACCCTAGGCATCTACCCAGTTGCCCATCTGTAAAATGAGGAGACCAACCCCATAGAGCAAAAGTGCACAGCACACTGTACTGTGCCTGATGCTGGATATTTTGTTTCTATTGCTGTTGCTACAACTGCTCTTAGTCCTTCTCCTAATACTGCTGGTATTACTGCCCACCCTCTCCTTCTCTGTAGGGGCAGATGCCATTGACCTATCCATACAAAGTAGGCTGAGTCAATTCCTATAAAACTTGTAACAGGGGGTCCCTGGGTGGCTCAGTCGGTTAAGCGTCTGCCTTCAGCTCAGGTCATGATCTCAGGGTCCTGGGATCAAGCCCAGCAACAGGCTCCCTGCTCAGCAGGGAGTCTGCTTCTGCCTCTCCCTTTACCCACCCCCCCCACCTGCTCATGTGCACACACTCTCTTTCTCTCTCTCAAATAAATAAAATATTTTATAAAAAAAATTTGTAACAGGGGATACTGGCTCTGCCTCCCTGCAAGTACAGAAAGTTCTGGTCACCTTTTAGGGCTGCTGGGAAGGTCCAGGTCATCCCCTGGACTTGCCTAACCCTGTGACTGCAGTTGGACCGGGGGATCTAACATTAACTCAGCCCGAACTGCCTCAACTTCTGAGACTGTGGGGCTGCAAACTATGCTCAGTGAACCAGATGCTATCCCCAGGGCATCTGTGTCTCCCACCAGTTTTTTTTTTAAGATTTTATTTATTTGACAGAGAGAGACACTAGTGGGAAAGGGAACACAAGCAGGGGGAGTGGGAGAGGGAGAAGCAGGCTTCCCGTGGAGCAGGGAGCCTGCTTCTCCCTCTCCCTGCTGCTCCCCGTGCTTGTGCGCTCTCTCGCTCTCTCGCTCTCTCTCTCTCTCTCTCTCAAATAAATAAATAAAATCTTTAAAAAAACCCAAAAAACCATCGTAAGCCACGTAGGCCTGGGAGGAGCGGGGCATCCGCTAGAATGATTTGGAGATCTCCGGTGTTTCGGAGGCTTGGTGGTTCCTGCCTTCCCGCAGCGAGCTTCAGTGGCTGCACATCCCAAAGGAAGAGAGCCTCAGTCACAACACCACACACGTTTGTTGGGCGAAGGAAGTGTGCCACGTCA
>NW_027853152.1:0-259 GCF_054177405.1 Leptonychotes weddellii
GATCAAGCCCCGCATGGGGGGCTCCCTGCTCAGCAGGGAGTCTGCTTCTCTCTCTCTCCCTCTGCCTCTCCCCCTGCTTGTGCTTTCTCTCTCTGCCAAATAAATAAATAAATCTTTAAAAAAGAAGAAATTAGATAAAAAATTTGTTCTTAGGGCTAAGAATGGGAAAGTTGGGGGCATAAGTGGTAGGGACTGCTAATGAATACAGGGCTTCTTACTAGGGTATGGAAACGTTCAGAAATAGATTCTGAAAAAGGTT
>NW_027853153.1:0-259 GCF_054177405.1 Leptonychotes weddellii
CAATTTATAAGTACGTTGTGTTTGTACTGAACACTTCAGTAGCTGTGGTCTCAGGAAACAGGATTGATTTTAGAAGCTTCCTCACCAGGATATTTCTGTTATTTACTCATTCAACAACATTTATTGAGCACCAACTATGCCAGACATTGTATTAGGTGCTGGGACACAGTAGTGAACAAGGCACAGTCTCTACCCTGAGGAACTCTGAGTCTTTCTTTTGATGAGTATGCAAAGCTGGGCTTGTATTCTAAGAAGAATA
>NW_027853154.1:0-259 GCF_054177405.1 Leptonychotes weddellii
TAAAACAAAACTTGGTTATAAATAATAGAAACCCAAGTCAGATTAAAGTTGAAGCATTAGGGCGCCTGGGTGGCTCAGTTGGTTGAGCGTCTGCCTTCGGCTCAGGTCATGATCCCAGGGTCCCGGGATCAAGTCCCACATCGGGCTCCCTGCTCAGCGGGGAGTCTCCTTCTCCCTCTGCCCCTCACCCTGGTCATGTTCTCTCTCACTCTCTGTCTTTCAAATAAATAAGTTTTTAAAAAAATAAGGAATAAGATAC
>NW_027853155.1:0-259 GCF_054177405.1 Leptonychotes weddellii
TATTCTTAGCCCTACATAGCTTCTCCATCCATACAGGTCTATGTGACTGAAGACATGGTCCTGATATACTCCCTTGCAAAAATATGTAATTGATTCATGATAAAAAAGCATAATCAACTAATGGGAAAGAAGTTGATCATTTAATAAACAATTTCAGGAAAATCAACTTCTTTGGTTTTATCATAGCCTCATACACCAGAACATTTAAAAACTGAAATAAGCCTATCACTTTTTAAAGCTTTTTAAATAAGCCTTTTAA
>NW_027853156.1:0-259 GCF_054177405.1 Leptonychotes weddellii
CATAGAGGGCGTGACTACATGGCAAATTTTGTTTTAGAGGGTTGTATGATTCACTCACTCATTTATTTATTTATTTATTTATTTATTTATTTTTAAGATTTTGTTTATTTGACAGAGAGAGAGAGAGAGAGGGAACACAAGCAGGGGGAGTGGGAGAGGGAGAAGCAGACTCCCCACTGACCAGGGAGCCTGATGCAGGGCTGGATCCCAGGACCCTGGGATCACTACCTGAGCCGAAGGCAGACGCTTAACGACTGAG
>NW_027853157.1:0-259 GCF_054177405.1 Leptonychotes weddellii
ACTAACTTTGGAAATCGATGCTCATCTGGAGCAGGCGTTCAAATCGGCGCTCGCCTCGCCGTTCCGCCGCGAAGGCCAGAGCCTGCGTCCGCCAGCCGGGGGTCTCCTGCGTCCCCGTCGGAAACGGCCCAGCACGAAGCTGGGCTCCCGGGAGGCCTCCTGCTCCGGCCCCTCCAGCAGTGCCACCTTGGATGGCTTGCCGCAGCAGCGCGCTCTTCGCCTGAGTGAGGTCCGAGGGCGCCTGGTGGGAGAGCCCGTG
>NW_027853158.1:0-259 GCF_054177405.1 Leptonychotes weddellii
ATGCTGTCTGCAGGAGACTCATTTTAGACCCAAAGACACCTCCAGATTGAAAGTGAGGGCGTGGAAAACCATTTACCATGCTAATGGACACCAAAAGAAAGCTGGGGTGGCAATCCTTACATCAGACAAATTAGATTTTAAACCAAAGAGATGAGGAAGGACACTATATCCTTTTTATTTTAAAGTCCTTCCTGACTTCGGTCATCTCATTTTTGAGTTTTTCTAATTTTGTTTATGATTTATTTCTTCTGTCATTTTC
>NW_027853159.1:0-259 GCF_054177405.1 Leptonychotes weddellii
AGCTCAGTGCCGAGTCTGCTTGTTTCTCTCTCCCTCTCCCTCTGCCCCTCCTTTCTGTTCACTCTCTCTCGCTCAAATAAATGAAGCTCCGAGAAAAGAGAGAGAGAATGTGTGCAGGATGGATTGGGGAATTGCAGAGAAACTCAGACAAAGGAGTCATGTAATCCGGGCCTGAACTAGGCTGATGGTAGCAAAAAACGGAAGAAAGATGAATGTAAAAAAAGACATTTTAAAGGAAAATGGAGTCTATTATGTAGGA
>NW_027853160.1:0-259 GCF_054177405.1 Leptonychotes weddellii
GATAAATTATCCAAGAGGAAATTGGGAGAACACGTTAGGCAACTACAAGTTGTTCTTTTGTTTTCTTTTGTTTTGAAGATTCAGTTTGTTTGTGTCTCATTCCTTCTTGAAGATACCATACATTCCCATACTTAGCCTTTTTGTGGTACTGATTCTATTGCCTGGAATGTTCTTCTCTTCCATTTTCTTTTTTTTTTTTCTAAAGATTTTTTATTTATTTATTTGAGAGAGAGAGAATGAGAAAGAGAGCACATGAGAG
>NW_027853161.1:0-259 GCF_054177405.1 Leptonychotes weddellii
AAAATAAAATAAAATACATCCACAGATTGAACATTTTGTATTTGTGCATTTTGTACAGTACAATTTTAATATAAAATTTAAACACAATGAGTTTTCTGTATTATTTCCATCATTATTAGAGATGGAAAACCCCAACAGGTAATTGGAAAACAGTATTTTCCCCAAAGATTCTATTCTATCCCATTGTCACAAAAATAATTTTTAAATTTTACATTTACAATTAGGAATGATAAAAAATATTAAGAAAAGACACTGATAA
>NW_027853162.1:0-2009 GCF_054177405.1 Leptonychotes weddellii
GAACTGAAGCACCCGCAAATGAACGGTCAGCAGGCAGAATCCCAGCATGACTGGAATCTGGGGAGGGCTGCTTGGCTCTGCTCTCTGCTGGGTCCCTCACTCTCAGGCTCCCCGTGGTGGGCAGAGGGCCGCTGCCAGATCCAGGGCAACCCGCCCTCAGGTTGGGGGCCAGAGACATGGGGGAGCTTCGGCCCGCATCCTGGAGTTCACTCTGATTTCACCAACTTGGGCCACAGGTCCCCCTGAACCAGTCGCTGCAGCTGCGGGCATTGGGTGTCTTGACCCACCAGGACCCCCGAACACAAGTAGATGGAGGCTCCCCAAGGCAGGGGCAGGGGCAGGGACCCGTGACTCTCCAGCGCTGCCGTCAGATGTTCGCGGGGCCCCGACGTCTCGAGTGTTGGTAGGCGGGGAGCCTGCCTCCCCAGGTTTCTGTAAGGACACCACCACCGTCCCGGCAGAGAGTGAGAAACCCACACTGGTTTCTCCCTCAGCCCTGGGCCGCCTCCTCCAGGAAGCCTGTTCTCCGTGTGCTTCCCAGGCAGAGACAGCCAAGGGCTGACTGCAGCCTCTGGTTTCCAGCCTTCTTTACTGCCCACGGGCCTTCCCTTCTTCCCCTGGGGACTCTGGGTGTGTGTCTGCCCCCCGTGCCTCTTGGTCCCTGGGGACATCGCCCCTTCTGGATGAGCCTGTGGTTGCTGTTGCTGCCTTGTGAGGTCACCACTCTGCTTGGGTCCCACAACCAGCAAATCTCTGGCTCCTCTACCCCGTGGTTCTGCAGTTTTATTTGACTGCCCCCCAAATCTTCACGTTCCTGGGAACACGACCCAGGTGGGAGGCGAGAATCGGGCAGAGGGCACAAGGCCAACTATGGCATCAGGCCCCGTGGCTTTCAGAGATGCTCCCTCCTGGCGTCTCCCTCTGGCCAAGGGCTTCCCCAGCTGATGGGCTGCCAGCAATGCTGGGGGGACGGCTGAGGGACGTGAAGTCCGGTCGCCTGGCCCGCTGCGGTCTCTCCCGGGAGGCCTGTGGGCCTCACGCAAATGGCATGTGGCTGGTTTGCCCAGACACCCATGTGTGTGCAGTGGGACGTTCGCGGGTCCTCCCTTCGGGACCTCACTGTCCCTTCCCCTCCGCCAAGCTCCACACACAGCACAACGACCAGGTCCGTAACCCACGCACCCCGGCTCCCAGAAGAAAAAGGAGAACACGGACTTTGGCAAAACAATTTTATTGTTTAAAAAATAAATGTTACATTTGACATACAAAAGTCATTTTAAAAACTCTGTTCTGAATGTGTCTCACCGTCTGAGACATCGTTAAGTGTCCGCCGCTTCCATAAAAACCAGGGGCAGTTTCTCTTTGTGCAAGAAGACAAGGCACATCACTGTCACTTGGTAGAGAAGGGGTTCACGCCTACGGTCTCCCCACCGCACCACACAAAGGACACAGGCCTTCTGAAAAAGGAGCTTGCCTGCCACTCTGCTCGCCGGGCAGAAGCCCAGTACGGAGTGTCCCAGCACGGGACGGAGACCGCCCGGACACGGTCCCGACTGCAACACACCCTGGCTTCCACGCTGGCCCCACGCCCCATCTAGATCTCTTGCTGGCTCTGGATCAGCTCGGCCTTCCTGGCTGGGGACGAGGCCCTGCACTCGACCCTTGCTTGCGGGACCAGGAGGAGGAGACCGTACAGGTCACACCGCGGAGAGCTGGATGCGCTCTGGACCCTCGGTCGGAGCTAACCCAGGGTCCTGTCCTTTCCTAGTTAAGTATCTCACGACGTTTTATAACTGACCTTTCTAGACTTCTGTAGCGCTACAGCTGAAGACCCAAACTGACAAATTTATGTAGCGTCTGTTTACACTTCCACTTTCAATGCGAACTACTAGCCATCCAAATATGCTCCCCTGGGCTCTCAGCAAATGAAAATGTGTTTGCCTGGCCCTACACCAGAGGGACAGAAAAGATGCAGAGACTTCCAGCAAAACACCCCAGAGCAGGGCAAG
>NW_027853163.1:0-259 GCF_054177405.1 Leptonychotes weddellii
ATTTCTGGTTTCAAGCTGCACGGCATCAAGGAGGAAGTGTCCGCACTACAGCAAAAAGCGCGAGGTGTGAGCACAGGCTCCGGAGGCTGCAGGAGCCAGCTTCCCACTTGAGCTGGAAGAGCAGCACCGCAGCAGGGCTCGATCCCGGCTGGCATGCGGAGGGCAGGACCCGATGTGCAGGTCATGGATGGAGGGGGGCCGGGGGGGGGAGCGCTGGACCTCGGGGACAGGTCTGCTGGGAGGGCAGCAGAATGAACGC
>NW_027853164.1:0-259 GCF_054177405.1 Leptonychotes weddellii
TGTATAAAAAAACTTCTACAAATCGATAATAAAATGGCAAATTATCTAATCTTTAAAATGAGCAAAAGGCTGGGGGGCAGAGCAAGATGGTGGAGGAGTAGGAGGCCTGGATTTCGTCTCCTCTCAGGAATTCAGCTGGATAGGGATCAAACCATTCTGAACACCTACAAACTCAACAGGAGATCGAAGAAAGGAATAGGAACAACTCTCTGAATAAAAAGCGACCACTTTCTGGAAGGTAGGACGTGCGGAGAAGTGA
>NW_027853165.1:0-259 GCF_054177405.1 Leptonychotes weddellii
CTATCACAACTGGCCCAGATGAGCTCTACCCCATTTTACAACTATAGCCTAAGAACAGCTAAACCTAAACCACTTCCCTGGTTCCCCATAAACAGCTAAAAAAAGGCTGGAATTTTTCTTAATTATAAAACAAGAGAGAGGGACGCCTGAGTGGCTCAGTCGGTTAAGCGACTGCCTTCAGCTCAGGTCATGATCCCAGGGTCCTGGGATCGAGTCCCGCATCCGGCCTGGAGTAGGCCTGGAGCCTACTTCACTAAAA
>NW_027853166.1:0-259 GCF_054177405.1 Leptonychotes weddellii
AAACTGAGGGTTGCTGGAGTGGTGGGGGGTAGAAGGGATGGGGTGGCTGGGTGATAGACTTTGGGGAGCATATGTGCTATGGTGAGTGCTGTGAATTGTGTGAGACTGTTGAATCACAGACCTGTACCTCTGAAACAAATAATACATTATATGTTAAAAAAGAAAAGAAGAAGAAGATAGCAGGAAGGGAAAAATGAAAGGGTAGAAATCGAAGGGGGAGACAAACCATGAGAGTATGGACTCTGAGAAACAAACTGAG
>NW_027853167.1:0-259 GCF_054177405.1 Leptonychotes weddellii
TTGGCTTTTTACCTACATTTTACATTCATGCCTCCACAGAGAACTGCTGGTATAATAGGGAGGAATCACCTTATTACTGGCAGATGAATTACTCAAATGCAGCAGCATTAAAAGAAACTGCAGTTGAATAGCTCCTATGGACCTAAACTGGGGGCCATGGCCCAAGACTGGAAAACCGGCTATTAGCAAAGGAAGCAGCATCTAATGATGAGGTTCAAAAGGTAGGCTTAGCCAGGAAAGTCACACAAGCACTGTCTCT
>NW_027853168.1:0-259 GCF_054177405.1 Leptonychotes weddellii
ACAGCATAGCATAGCACAGCATAGCATAGCCCAGCATAGAGTAGCATAGCACAGCATAGTATAACTTAGCATAGCATAGCATAGCATAGCATAACATAGAAGAGCATAGCATATAATAGTATAACTTAGCACAGCATAGCACAGCACAGCATAGCACAGCATAGCATAGCATAGCATAGCATAGCCCAGCATAGAATAGCATAGCATAGAATAGCATAACTTAGCACAGTATAGCATAGCAGAGGATAGCATAGAATAG
>NW_027853169.1:0-259 GCF_054177405.1 Leptonychotes weddellii
GGCTGGAGACCGGGGAGCCGGGAGTAACAGACTGCTTTTCTCTGGGGGCTCACTGAGGAGCGGGGCCCTGAGTTCTCGGCTCCTCCGGGGCGGAGATTGGGAGGCCGCCATTTTCACTCTCCGCCTCCAAAGCTGTATAGAAAGCTCGCAGGGAACAAAAGCTCCAGAGAGCAACACGAGCAGATTACTTAGCCCGGACTGGGCAAGGGTGGGGCAATTCCACCTCTGACAAAGACATTTGGAAACCAAGGCAACAACC
>NW_027853170.1:0-259 GCF_054177405.1 Leptonychotes weddellii
GCAGTTCTTTCCTGGGGGGTGTCCATTCCCTGCAAAATCCCTCACTGCCCTTATGCATCTTCCCTCCTGCTGCTAGTGAATATTATCTGTGGGCTCTCTCAGCCACGTGGCAGGCAGGACATCGCCTCTCCCTTACTTGCCTGGACGGTGAGAGAAAGCTGGGGAAGGCTTTTGCCCTGGGCGGTTCTTTCAGCCCTTAGCCTTTGTGTGGATGTGTGGACAGAGGACCTGCTGGATGTGCTCATGGAAACCTCCCCAT
>NW_027853171.1:0-259 GCF_054177405.1 Leptonychotes weddellii
AATGTGCCTGCAGCTGGATATTGAATATTAAGCAGTTGTTGCTATTTTGGGGTGATAATGATGTCATGGTTGTGTAGGATTTTGTTTTTGTGTTTTGTGGGGTTTTTTTTGAAGAATCTTCCGTTTTACAAGCACATATTGAACTAGGTGGAGATAAAATGAGATAAAGTCTGGGATTTGCCTCAAAACAGTCGAGCGGAATGGTGGGGGTCCCGACACAGGTGATCCCAGGCGGGTGCAGCGGTGGCCCTATGTGGTT
>NW_027853172.1:0-259 GCF_054177405.1 Leptonychotes weddellii
GTTAGCCTGGTGATGGGTATTAAAGAGAGCACGTACTGAATGGAGCACTGAGTGTTATATGCAAACAATGAATCATGGAACACTACATCAAAAACTAATGATGTAATGTATGGTGATTAACGTAACATAATAAAAAAAAAAGAAAAAAACTGGTTAGAATATTGAAGAGAACAAGCAATAAAATAGAGAATTTTAACAAAGATATGCATAAAATTCACCAGAGGCATCTATTAAAAAGAATCATATTGGGGGTGGGAGG
>NW_027853173.1:0-2009 GCF_054177405.1 Leptonychotes weddellii
GTGAGAGCCCTTTCCTCATATCCCATGATGGCCCTTTGCTCACATCCCATGATAGCCCTTTCCTCGCCTTTCCTTTATGAAGGACAATTTCCCATCCTAACTCTACTGCAGTGACCATTCATCTCCAATTCTGTAGCTCCCCCATGACGGTGATCGGGGGAAAGAGGGTTTTCATTTTCAGCCTTTGTCCGCAGAGACCTCTAGAATACACCACACTGCCTCTGCAGTTCTTCTTCATCCCTTATATTCAAACTGAATCCATTGTCAAGGAACTAATCTCCATGAAAAATTCCACATCTCATATATTTGCAGGGTGGTCCTGAAACATTTCTAAGCACTTTAATATTTTGGATCACACAGAAGCTTTGGGAATGCATTAACTGTCATTAGCATTGTTAATGTAACAGGAAAATTTTTTAAATTTGCATAAGAGCATTTTAGCATTATTTCCTTTATATGTACTAAAGAAGAAGGGGGAAAAAAGCCTTTGTAGTAGGCTTTATAATAGTCTTATCTGCAGTAATTAACATTTCCTAGATGTCTAAAAAAATGAATCTTTTAAAGTAATCATAGCTAAAAATAAACTTTAGAACAAAGTGGGAAAATACCCAATTTTTCTTTAATAACAGAAGTCAAAAATGAAAGCCATCTCTTAAACCCTGATTCCTCCCATGTGGGCATTCAGTCATGAGTCAAAATTTAGAATGAGACTAGAAAGGAAAATTATCTGTGGTCATAACTCACAGACCTGCTTGCTCCCAAAAAGGAAGCCATAGATGAGGCCGAGAAGAAAAGATAAGACGTGATCAGTGGTGTGAAGACAAACACAAATTAAGTCTCCCCATGGGACACAACGGAAGAGACACTCTTCTCCTTTTCCTTCAGAATTTCATTCTGTCCTTTTCAAATCCTGTTTGCATGTAAATCTCCTTAATGGCTCAATAAGCCTCTGGCCAGTCTCTCAACTCAGAAATGCTTCCTCAAAGACCCAGGAGCCACATCCCTGAAAAGTAATCATTGAGAAAGAGAAGCCCCACCTCCCAGTTTCCTGAGGAGAGATGGTCCTGACTTGTGCCCAGCCTCCACGCTGCAAACCTGACCTGACAGAGGAGGCGAGATTTCTGTCTTCGCAGTACAGTCGAACGTTTATTCAACAATAAAACTAATTTCTTTCTCTTCTGACTCTGCGGTGCGCTTTTCTGGGTCGGGAGGAGAGTTTGTTTTTAATCGTATTTCCCCACCAGGGGCTTTGACAGACAACAGGCCGCACTCGCAGTGAGGAAGGTTTTCCAAGGCCTGCTTAGCGTCGCTGCTCTGAGCGCGGTCTGCAGGCCAGAGCCCGTGGGCAAACGGCTGGCCACCGGTTCTCTCAGAGATAAGTACAGAAATTGAGAGGATGCCATTTAGAAAGGTTTACAGCAATTTTAACAGAGTAATTTTACATGCTTTGATCCGGTAGTACAAGATTTGGATTTGTATTTTGTCTCCTATTTTTCAAATTTTTTTCATTCTTCCTGCATTTTATAAACGTACTGATCCATGATGGAGTGGAAATTTAAAAACAGAAACACAACAAATGTCCCTTCCCCAGACAGCCTGAGAACTGGCAGGTTTCGAATTAAAGGTAAGCATGGGCCAGAATCCCCGGCTACAGTCGGATGCAGGGCCCTGGCCTCCAAGTTCCCAGTTTGGTAGGTGCAGGTGGACCCAGGAGTGTGCTCAGTCCCCACAGGATGTGCTGTTGCTGACCCCGCCGGCCCAGGCACTACACTGAGACCCACTCTCCAGAAAGTATGTCAGAGGGGTCACTCCCCAACCACGACAGTGACGGTACCATGATTTGTATGGTCAGAGTTCCCTTAGTTTTCCTAAACATGTCATCACATCCAGCAGGGACCCTACATCGGTTTCCCTCAACATGACGTCCTAGCTTTACCTGTGCTGGACCTGGTGTAAACCACGGTAACGTGAATGTCTTCAGCCCTGGTTTCTCGTATTCGCTTCGGCGG
>NW_027853174.1:0-259 GCF_054177405.1 Leptonychotes weddellii
GTGGGGTGTTGAAGTCCCCTACTATTAATACATTATTTTCAATGTGTTTCTTTACTTTGCTTATTAATTGGTTTATATAATTGGCTGCTCCCATATTGGGGGCATTAATATTTACAATTGTTAGATCTTCTTGTTGGATAGACCCTTTAAGTATGATATAGTGTCCCTCTCATCTCTTACCACAGTCTTTGGTTTAAAATCTAGTTTGTGTAATAGGATTGCTACCCCAGCTTTCTTCTGAGAGCAGCTCGAGACAGGA
>NW_027853175.1:0-259 GCF_054177405.1 Leptonychotes weddellii
CAGGGTTTTAGAGGAGGGGGGAGAGGGGGTTGGTTAGCCCGGTGATGGGTATTAAGCAGGGCATGTACTGCATGGAGCACTGGGTGCTATATGAAAACAATGGATCGTGGATCACTACATCAAAAACTAATGATGTATTGTATGGTGACATACATAATAAAATTAAAAAATAAAAAAAGAAGGCAGCCATCTGCAGGCCAGCAAGAGGGCTCTCACTGGAACCTGGCTGCGTTGGCACCCTGATCTCAGACTCACAGCC
>NW_027853176.1:0-259 GCF_054177405.1 Leptonychotes weddellii
TTTTGATCAAGAAAGGAAGTTGTACTTTGTCAAATGTTTTTCTGCATTCATTGAGAGGATCATATGGTTCTTGTTCTTTCTTTTGTTAATGTCTTGTAACATGTTGATTGATTTGCGGATGTTGAACCAACCTTGCAGCCCAGGGATAAATCCCACTTGGTCGTGGTGAATAATCCTTTTAATGTATTGTTGGATCCTACTGGCTAGTATTTTGGTGAGAATTTTTGCATCCATGTTAATCAAGGATATTGGTCTGTAA
>NW_027853177.1:0-259 GCF_054177405.1 Leptonychotes weddellii
ACACCAGTTAGAATGGCTAAAATTAACAAAGACAGAAAACAACAAATGTTGACAAGGATGCAGAGAAAAGGGAACCCTCTTACACTGTTGGTGGGAATGCAAGCTGGTGCAGCCACTCTGGAAAACAGTACGGAGATTCCTCAAGATGTTAAAAACTGAGCTACCGTATGACCCAGCAGTTTCACTACCAAGTATTCACCCCAAAGGTACAAATGTAGTGATCCGAAGGGGCACATGCACCCCGAATGTTCATAGCAGC
>NW_027853178.1:0-259 GCF_054177405.1 Leptonychotes weddellii
TAAGGAGGGCACGTACTGCATGGAGCACTGGGTGTTATACAAAAACAACGGATCGTGGACCACCACATCAAAAACCAATGATGTATTGTATAGTGACTAACATAACATAATAAAATTAAAAAAAAAAAAAAAAAGTCCAGGCAGAGAAGAGAGGGCAGGAAGGATCTTTAGGCCCCTGCTGATTCTTTCTCTAACCCCACTTGAAACAAGTATGGAGGATGGGACTTCAGAGAGACTCTGAGAAGTTCTCTGTCCCCAG
>NW_027853179.1:0-259 GCF_054177405.1 Leptonychotes weddellii
ATAAAAGCTTCCAGGACAAACAAAACCTAAAAGAATTTGTGAACACCAAAGCAGCCCTACAAGAAATCTTGAAAGGGGTCCTCTAAGCAAAGAGAGAGCCTAAAAGTAACATAGATCAGAAAGGAACACAGACAATATAGAGTAACAGTCACCTTACAGGCAATACAGTGGCACTAAATTAATATCTTTCAGTAGTTACCCTGAATATAAGTGGGCCAAATGCCCCAATCAAAAGACACAGGGTATCAGATTGGATAAA
>NW_027853180.1:0-259 GCF_054177405.1 Leptonychotes weddellii
ATTAGGAGTTTGTAAATTGCCACAGAACTGTGAAAAGAATTAGGTCTCCAAAAATTTTTGACTAATTATGTAAAAAGATATTAAAAACACACTCAAGTGAAAGGGGAACCCTCCTACACTGTTGGTGGGAATGTAAGCTGGTGCAGCCACTCTGGAAAACAGTATGGAGGTTCCTCAAAAAATTGAAAATAGAGCTACCCTACGACCCAATGCAATTGCACTACTGGGTATTTACCCCGAAGATACAAATGTAGTGATC
>NW_027853181.1:0-259 GCF_054177405.1 Leptonychotes weddellii
ATAATGCTGACACTTATAATCAAGGTCGCCTCCACGTCCTCTGAAAACATTCAGTTCTTTCCTAAAGAAGTATATGCACGAGATCCCATGCCTTCTCCATTTCAGCTCACTTCTACCTTTAAAAGAAAGAACTGGGGGCACCTGGGTGGCTCAGTTGGTTGGGCGACTGCCTTCGGCTCGGGTCATGATCCTGGAGTCCTGGGATCGAGTCCCGCATTGGGTTCCCTGCTTGGCAGGGAGTCTGCTTCTCCCTCTGACC
>NW_027853182.1:0-259 GCF_054177405.1 Leptonychotes weddellii
AAATCTGTTTTCGTAAGTAAATAGATGGGTGAAAATCAGGTCCACTTTGGAACAGATGAGTCTAAAACCTTGCCCTAAACCCTCTCTGGAATCGTGGAGGTCTTCTCTCCTCATCTGATGACACCTGGTAGAGTTTTCCAGAAATACCATCAGTTTGAGGGAGCTCAGGGGTGTTTGAAGTGAAGCCTGGTGGTGAGCTACTACACTGACTCCAAGATATAAGTGGTTTTTTTTAAATGTTGCGACTCGTGGCATTTGC
>NW_027853183.1:0-259 GCF_054177405.1 Leptonychotes weddellii
GGCACTACTTAGTAAACATTCATCAAGCAAAAGCTATTATTATTAGCCTCTTTCTACTGCCCTCTGTTAGAAAAAATAATTGCACTGTGCTAATTTTCTAGGTGGCTCCCAAATAGTATTTTTTTTTGTAGTTTTTAATTTTATTATGTTATGTTAGTCACCATACAATACATCATTAGTTTTTGATGTAGTGATCCACAATCCATTGTTTTCGTATAACACCCAGTGCTCCAAGCAGTACGTGCCCTCCTTAATACCC
>NW_027853184.1:0-2009 GCF_054177405.1 Leptonychotes weddellii
AACATGCGAATGGATAAACACATTGTGGTATTCCCAGATCACGGAAGACCACTGAGCAATGAAAAGGAGTGAATTGTGGATCCGTGAAGCAACATGATCTCGAAGTAATTATGTTGCGTGAAAGAGACCAGACAAAATATAAAAGTCTGGCAAACTCAGACTAAATTAGAGTGACAAAAAGCAGATCAGTGGGATAATGGAAGAGATAACAGTGGGACAGGGAACCTTCTGATGGGGATAGGTGTGTGCACTATCTGGATTGTGGGGATGGTTTCATGAATGCATATATATGTCCACATTTATCAAATCCCACACTTAAAACGTGCAGTTTACTGTATGCCAATCACACCTGAGTAAAGTTACTTAAAAAAATACATTGTTAGAATATTGTTTCCTTCAGTAGCTCTGAAGACCTGGGGGTCCTCGAACCTTTCTGAGTTCCTGTTCTCCTCTAAAGTAATAATGGTAGGTGGTGCCCCTCCTTGGGTCACCGAGAGCCCAATAGCCCTCCCTGTCTGCTTTTACAGTGGTGATTTTATTTAATCCTCACCCCAGTGACAGAAGAAATGATAACCCCAAGAGCAGGGACCAGAACATTTTGACTAAAGAAGTGTCAAGATGACAAAATGCAAGCTGAGAAACCCAAGCATAATTATGTCCTGTGCTACGACGCGTGGCCCCCCGCCGCCTCTCCCGGGCCCTCGTGGGCCCCGTGGGGACCGACACCCTGCAAGGTCAGCCGCGGGGCTGGACAGGCAGCTGCAGACCTTGCAGAACCCCGGCGCCTGGGCAGGCTGTGGGCTCGGTGGGCTGCGGTGCCCCCGCAAATGCCGGGGACAGCTCGGCTTCCTGTGGGACTCCGAAGCCCCGCCCGAGGAGCTAACCATTTATGTCACACTGTGACAATTATTCTGCATAAAATTATCATTAAAAACCCTAATTTTTCAGCCTCCAACCCCGCCAGTGGCCTTTTAGCATTCTTCAGCGCCGGCGTCTGCAGGCCTGTGATCACCGCGCTCATTACCTCGGTGTGGCGCCTCCCGCCTCGCGCTCGCAATCAAGCGCTAATTATACCCGCCCGCGGGCCGGGGGCCGGGAGGTCTGGGTCCGGGGTCCGGGGTCCCGGGCCTTGGGCCGGGAGGAGGATCAGTACTGTCCCGGGGCGTGGCGGGGTCTGGGGTCTTAGGAATTCGGGGTAGGGGCTCAGGGGTTCGGGGTGGTGGGGGCCGGGGTAGGGACCAAGGGCGGGTCGCGGTCCGCGGCCAGGGCGGGTGACCAGGTGGAGCGGGCCATGTGGCCGCTGCGGGGTCCCGCGTCTGGGTGGGGTCAGGGCGCAGGAGGTGTCTGAGGTCCGCGGCCAGGGCGCGGGACCAGCTGGGTTCTGCTGCGCTGTGGGGGCCGCAGGGTCTGGGGCGGAGTCTGGAGGTGGGGTGGGGCTGGCTGGGTCCCGGAACGGCGACAGCGGCCCGGGTCCGGAGTCGGGGTAGGGTGAGGACGCGGGGTGTGCCCGTGTCCTGGGGCATGGGCCGAGGCTGGGTGCGGGGCCCAGGGATGGGGCGGGGACCCGTTGGGTCCTGAGGCGGGACCTGCGGGGCCTGGGGGCGGAGCCAGGGGCGGATGGGCGTGGCCTGCTTCTGGAGCCATGGCCCAGGTCCGGTCCGGGTCTGGTGCCGGGCCGGGCCGCGTGTCCTTACCCGAGCGAGGCGGCCGTGCGGCAGAGGTGCAGGGGCGCCAGGCCCTCGGCGCTGAGCAGGTCGGGGTCGGCGCCGTGCTGCAGCAGCAGCTGGGCGCAGTCCGTGTGGCCCCCCAGGCAGGCCTCGTGCAGGGCTCCCTGGCCGCCGGGGCTGGCGTCGGGGTCCGCGTCGCGGCTGAGCAGGTGGCGCACGCAGGCCGTGTGGCCATGGGCCGCAGCGATGCACAGGGGTGTGGTGAGCTCGCGCTTGTACTCTAGGGTCCAGAGGCCTGGGGGAGAGGAGTGGTAAAGTGAGTGGGGGTACCGGGGGGGGGGC
>NW_027853185.1:0-259 GCF_054177405.1 Leptonychotes weddellii
GCAGACCGGTAGCGGCAGGGAGAGGACTCTAGGGCAGACCCCAGGGCAGGAACCCAGAGCAGCAGGTCAGGCGGGGGTGAACTGGGAGTGGCTGGCGGTTTTAGAAGCACAAAGGGCAGAGATGTGCCCCAACCTGGAGGCAGGACTGGGAGCACTGTGGAGGGGCGCACAACCCAGGACGCTGCAGTTTATAGCAGCACGGGCAGAAACGGAGATGGTGTGGCCTGGAGAGCTCACTGAAGAACAGACTGAGGTCTCT
>NW_027853186.1:0-259 GCF_054177405.1 Leptonychotes weddellii
TGTGGTGTTCGGGCTGACAGGTTATTTCTAGATCACTAATGACCTCCGGATGGTTAGAATCATTATGTATTGCACACTGCTTACGTTAGCAGGTATTTCAGGATTACCTGACATTGGAGTTTGCCTCTTCCAGGAGCTTGGGCTCATAACCAGTCTACCATCATCTTGAACCAAATAAAAGGTTTAAATCTCTCCGAGTATCAAGGTGGTTCACACCTCACAGTAACTCTACATGGACCCGTTTTCCAGTTTGACCATT
>NW_027853187.1:0-259 GCF_054177405.1 Leptonychotes weddellii
TGGAAGGCACTTTTGGTTGGAACAACTAGGGGATGCTTCTGGCATCTAGTTAGTAACAGCAGGGACACTGTTAAACATCTCACAAGGCCAGAATGCCCTCCTACAGCAAAGACGTGGCTGGCCAATGGTCAATAGTACTGAGGTTAAGAAACCTTGTTCTAGGGGCGCCTGGGTGGCTCAGTCGTTAAGCGTCTGCCTTCGGCTCAGGTCATGATCCCAGGGTCCTGGGATCGAGCCCCGCATCGGGCTCCCTGCTCAG
>NW_027853188.1:0-259 GCF_054177405.1 Leptonychotes weddellii
CTCCTTGACTACAAGACCTCCATGTCCTTCCCTCACTCAGAAAATTCTTCCCTTTTCTTAGAGGCATCCCCAGATGTAGCACTACCTCCCTTGTTAAGCTTGGCCCTGCGACGTCCTCCAGGCAATACCACCCCACGAGTTAGGAGAGGGTCCCTCTCCAGTTCTGGGCTGCAAGGCATCCCTGAGCCCCAGAGAGCAGAGCTGGTGCCCAAAGTCCCAGCCAGGCTCTATTGGGCACGGCTCTCTGCATTTCTTTGTC
>NW_027853189.1:0-259 GCF_054177405.1 Leptonychotes weddellii
CTCAAATACACAACCTAACCCTACACCCAAAGGAGCTGGAAAAGAACAGCAAATAAAGCCTAAACCCAGCAGGAGAAGAGAAATAATAAAGATCAGAGCAGAAATCAATGAAATAGAAACCAAAAGAACAGAACAGATCAACAAAACTAGGAGCTGGTTCTTTGAAAGCATTAACAAGATTGATAAGCCCCTGGCCAGACTTATCAAAAAGAAAAGAGAAAAGACCTAAATAAATAAAATCATGAATGAAAGAGGAGAG
>NW_027853190.1:0-259 GCF_054177405.1 Leptonychotes weddellii
CCCTCAGTAAGTGTAGGAAAGGATTTGTCCAAACTTAGAAAAAAAAGCTTAATTCAGAGTAAGTAAGAAAAATAAAATGTGAAAGTGATTTAAGGGGTGCCTGGGTGGCTCCATCGGTTGAGCGTCCAACTCAATTTTGGCTCAGGTCATGACCTTAGGATTGTGAGATTGAGCCCCATGTCACGCTCCACACTCAGCACGGAGTCTGCTGGAGATTCTCTCTCTCTCCCTCTGCCCTTCCCCCAGCTCGCTTGCTCTT
>NW_027853191.1:0-259 GCF_054177405.1 Leptonychotes weddellii
ACCACATTGAGATACCACCTTACAGCAGTAAGTATGGCAAAAATTGACAAGGCAAGAAACAACAAATGTTGGAGAGGTTGTGGAGAAAGGGGAACCCTCTTACACTGTTGGTGGGAATGCAAGTTGTTACAGCCACTTTGGAAAACAGTGTGGAGGTGCCTGAAAAAATTAAAAATGGAGCTACCCTATGACCCAGCAATTACACTATTGGGTATTTACCCCACAGACACAGATATAGTGAAAAGAAGGGCCATATGCA
>NW_027853192.1:0-259 GCF_054177405.1 Leptonychotes weddellii
CTTCAACTCTTATATGATTTAATCTTACAACAACCCTTTAAGTAGGTATTATTATCCCCATTTTACAGATTACCTCATTTCACAGAACATCCTTCTCCAGCTTGACATATTTGGTTAAGAGGTAAAGTCAGTATTTGAACCCAAGTGTGTCTGGGTCCAAAGCAGAAGCTATTAACCTAATGGCTATGGAGGTTCTTGGGCCTCCTAAAACTGAGGAACATGTAAAACAGGGTTAATACTACTTGCCTTATAGAAATAT
>NW_027853193.1:0-259 GCF_054177405.1 Leptonychotes weddellii
CAGTGTTGAGAAACTTACTACCTGTGTTTTCTTCTCGGAGGTTTGTGGATTCAGGTCTTACGTTCAAGTCATTCATCCATTTAAAATTTGTGTGTGGGGTGTCAGAAGTGATCCAGTTACATTCTTCTGCATTTAGTGTCCAGTTTTCCCAGTACCATTCACTGAAGAGACAGTCCTTTCCCCATTGTATATTTTGTGCTCCTGTGTTGTGAGTTAAGATCATATATGTGTGGGTTAGTTTCTGAGCTTTCTATTCTGT
>NW_027853194.1:0-259 GCF_054177405.1 Leptonychotes weddellii
TAGTACTAGAAAAGCTGGTTAAGACAAGAAAAAGGAACCTAATAATAGAATTGTAATAAGGAAGCTGGAAAAACCAAGTTACATTAAAAAGGCCCTGGGAAACTGTGGAAAGAGCCAAGATGTCCATCGACAGATGAATGGATAAAGAAGATGTGGTATATATATACAATGGAATATTATGCAGCCATCAAAAGGAATGGGATCTTGCCATTTGCAACAATGTGGATGGAACTGGAGGGTGTTATGCTGAGCGAAATAA
>NW_027853195.1:0-2009 GCF_054177405.1 Leptonychotes weddellii
TCCCACCCCACCCCCCACTCCAACAACACTCAGTTTGTTTCCTGCAATTAAGAATTCCTCATATCAATGAGATCATATGATACATGTCTTTCTCTGTTTGACTTATTT
Organism: Leptonychotes weddellii; assembly: GCF_054177405.1. Lineage (NCBI taxonomy): Eukaryota > Metazoa > Chordata > Mammalia > Carnivora > Phocidae > Leptonychotes > Leptonychotes weddellii. The sequence goes on from NW_027853195.1 coordinate 109, forward strand.
CACTCAACATAATACCCTCCAGTTCCATCCACGTCGTTGCAAATGGATGAGCTGTTTAATTCTATTGTGTTTTCCAGGTATCTTATTCCACTTTTATCAGCACCTGGAAAGTACATGCAATATTTGTTTCAAAACAACATTCACCGATATTGTGTTCTTTTAACTGGCCTTTTAAAAGTTATTTTTTAAAGATTTTATTTATTTGACAGAGAGAGCACATAAACAAGGGGAGCAGCAGAGGGACAGGGAGAAGTGGGCTCCCTGCTCAGGGGCTCCATCCCGGGACTCCGGGATCATGACCTGAGCTAAAGGCAGACACTTAACCAACTGAGCCACCCAGGCACCCCTAAAACTTACTCTTAAATAAAAGGTTTCTAGCTTTAAAAAAGTCTCTTAATGTTCGCCAACGCATTATACATTTTTATGCATTGTTTTCACAGTAAAATGGAACATGTCAGATCCAAGGTCTTAGAATATTTCCTTGGACAAAGGATTACTGTCTATAGCCAGAATATTCTGCCCAACTCGTCCCAACCTGCTGTACTCCTGAGAGTCTGTGTACTGCGTGTGGATGCTTTCAATCTGCTCTGACAAACTAGATTCCAGGCTTAGGAGCTGGACCTGGACTCAAGCCACAAACCCAAAGTCAGGCTGGGGAGTGGAGCACTGAGCCCTTAAAGAAAGCAAAGGCCAGGTAGGAAGGCAGGTACTAGACCTTCAAAGGAGGCACATTAGGGACAAAGGTCAGGCTTGGAGATTCCTGGGGTTGCCCTGTGCCTGACTTCCAGGACCAGGCATCTTTCCTATTCATTTGCTTCTACTAACTTTAACTAGAAATCTTCTACAGTTCCAGCTCTTATCCGACCCTTTCTGGAAGGTAGGACGTGCAGAGAAGTAAATCCGAGGTGATATTCGGGAAGATAAACAGCAGGGGAGGGGACCTCCTTCAGCGGCTACAGGCCAGTGATAGAGCAGTGGAGCAAAAATCGGAAATTTTAGAAGTCGGCTGTGCTGAGGGATGTCGCTCCAGTGGCTAGGCGGGGGGTGGATCCCTTGCTGGGACAGGGTGGTCTCAAGACCCTCAGGGTCACAGAAAGACCGGGGGTGCCTGAGTGCGGCAGAGCTCCCAGGTATCGGAGCGGGGAAGCCGGCTGCAAAGACGGAGCCGAGGCGCGGGCTCTCAGCTCCGGGTTGCCATAAACCGTGATCCGCGGCACAGTCGGGCCACTGCTCCTCCAGCAGGGACCCAACAAGCGGCAGATCCGGGGGGACTCCTCTTCCTCCCCTGGGAGGAGCGGCGCGGGAGTGCACTGCAGGGATCTGCTGGGTTTGGAGACTCCACACAGAGTCAGGTCCCAGAGACAGAAACGCTCGGTCACAGGCCGGGTGAGCACGGAGTGCGGCCGGAGACTGGGGAGACGGGAGTGATTGACAGCTTTTCTCTGGGGGCACACTGAGGAGTGGGGCCCCCAGTTCTCGGCTCCTCTGGGGCGGAGATTGGGAGGCCCCCATTTTCACTCTCGTCCTCCAAAGTTGTACAGAAAGCTTGCAGGGAACAAAGGCTCCCAGAGCAAACCCGAGCAGATTACTTAGCCCAGACAGGGCAACGGTGGGGCAATTCCGCCTCGGGCAAAGACATTTGGAAACCACGGCAACAGGCCCCTCCCCCAGAAGCTCAGCAAGAACAGCCAGCCAAGACCAAGTTTACTGATCAATGAGAACGGCAGAACTCCAGCGCTAGGGGAATACTGCACATAGAATTCATGGCTTTTTTCCCCATGATTCTTTAGTCTTTCAAAGTTTTTTTTAATTTTTTTTTTTAATTTTTCTTTTTCCCTTTTTCAACCAACATCTTATCAATCCCTTTTTTTAAAATTCTTTTTTAATTTTCATTTTTAGAG
>NW_027853196.1:0-259 GCF_054177405.1 Leptonychotes weddellii
TTAAGAGTTGGCTGCTGCGTCAGGTTTGGACTTCCTTATCCCACTGTAGTCTCAGTCCCTAGGAGGCGTGGAGGTGAACACTCGAGGTCACGGCTTCCCTAGGCCCTTGGTGTGTGTCCCTAGCCAGGAAGCCAGGGAATGGGCCTCTGACTCACCTGATTCCCAGCTCTGCACTCGCTTCACATGGGGGCAGACTTTTGACCGGAACACCAGCCAGCCTAGAAATATTTAGGCACTCTGCCTTGTGTTTACCCGTATG
>NW_027853197.1:0-259 GCF_054177405.1 Leptonychotes weddellii
ATGTGCCAGAGCCCCTGGGAAGATGCCTCCCTTTGGAGACTTGGGGTGCCTGCACCTCTCCTTGTGAGCTGCAGTGAGGCTGCTCCTGTCTGCACAGAATCCGGACTGAAGCTTGCCCCCTTCGTTCACCATCGGCAGTCCTGGGATGTGCTGTTCCCGTGAACAGTGGTTTTCCCAGGACATGCTGTTCCCGGGGACCATGCTGCTCCTGTGGACCATGTTGTTCCCGTGGACCGTGCTGTTCCTGTGGACTGTGCTG
>NW_027853198.1:0-259 GCF_054177405.1 Leptonychotes weddellii
ATGGATGAACCTTGGAAACACGCCGAGTGGAAGAAGGCAGACACAAAAGGCCACATGTTGTGTGATTCTATTTATATGAAATGTCCATGATAGGAAATCCAGATGGACAGAAAGTAGATCAGTTGTTGACAGGGACTGGGGAGAGGGAGCAATGAGAGTGACTATTAAGGAATAATGTGTGTGGTGGGTTTTTTCGGAGCGATGAAAATATTCTGGGAGCACCTGGGTGACTCAGTCAGTTGAGCATCCGACTCTTGAT
>NW_027853199.1:0-259 GCF_054177405.1 Leptonychotes weddellii
AAAACTAATGATGTGGGACGCCTGGGTGGCTCAGTTGGTTGAGCGGCTGCCTTCAGCCCAGGTCATGATCCCAGGCTCCTGGGATTGAGTCCCACATCGGGCTCCTTGCTCAGCGGGGAGCCTGCTTCTCTCTCTCTCTCTCCCTCTACTTGTGCTCTCTCTGTCAAATAAATAAAATCTTTAAAAAACAAAACAATACAAAACAAAAAACTAATGATGTACTGTATGGTGACTAACATAACATAATTAAATTAAATTA
>NW_027853200.1:0-259 GCF_054177405.1 Leptonychotes weddellii
CATGGAACACTTCATCTAAAACTAATGAGGTAATGTATGGGGATTAACATAAGAATAAATAAATAAATAAATAAATAAAAAGAAATAGCCATAATTCATGTCAGATGAGCATAAATTCCAGGCATCTTTCTGTGCATATATACATATAGAAAATGGATAACTAGAGAGAACTTATTTTTATAAAAATGGCATTGTACTGGATGCATTTTTTTTTTTACTAAAAGATATTTTAGGTCTACTTCTAGTGATAAGACTTACT
>NW_027853201.1:0-259 GCF_054177405.1 Leptonychotes weddellii
CTACACCACAAACTCTCATTTACTTTATGGCCCCCTCACAGGAAACTAGAGAGAACAACGTTTTATGGTTGTTTAGGCACTTATTTCCAAACAGTAAACTCAGACTTCTCCAGTTGAAACTTACATTAGCAAAGCCTTAGTTATAGGATATTCAGAAGAATACATTCTCCTTTATATATATATATATATATATATAATATATTATGTTTTGGTATAGATTGTAGAGGTATGCACTTAAGGATAAATGCACATTATTTCA
>NW_027853202.1:0-259 GCF_054177405.1 Leptonychotes weddellii
CCGCCTCCTGCCAGAGAAGGGCAGCTGGTTTCAGCTGGTGACCAGAGCCCCGGGCTCCCGCTGACAGGTGCGCTCCCAGCCTGGGCTGCAGAGTGCATTCCAGAGCCGGCCAGTGGCAGGGCATGAGCCCCTCCGGTACTTCCTGCAGTGGCCTGAGCCGGGACAAGAGAGGGAAGGAGACAGAGCCCCACTTACGGAGCGTCTCCTGGGAGCCAGTATGTTGGGTCCATGATCCCTTAATCTTCCTGACAGTCCCCAG
>NW_027853203.1:0-259 GCF_054177405.1 Leptonychotes weddellii
TGATTGACTGGCATGTCCTAGCTCACATAATTATCAGGAACAGGATGGAAACTCACATACGATGTCCAAACTTTTCTCATGACATCCTACCGTATCTGGGGTTGCTACTGAAGATTTTCTGATATGCCAAGGTCTTGAGTGACCCAGGAGGAGAGGTGGGATTTCCACATGGATGCAAAGAATGAAGAGCATTCTAGGCAAAGACGAAACACATGTGACTAGCTTTGGAGGGGTATATACATAATGAATTCCCAAACAA
>NW_027853204.1:0-259 GCF_054177405.1 Leptonychotes weddellii
CCGCCCACCAATCGCTGTGGACAGGGGAAAGGGGCTCTCTGATTGGCCAGAGCTGGGTCACGTGCCACCTCGGCAGCAAAGACGGAAGGGGGGGCCAACGGTGCTCCAATCGTATGAAGGGCTTCTCTCCAGGGGAGGGGCTCCCGGAAGCAGAAGAAGGGCGGACGCAAGCGTGGATTGCCAGGCAAATGGCCCTCTACGGTAAACTGGGAGAACGTGTCCCCAGAGTCGGGCCCTGGGGTCGGAGCAGGGTGGGGTC
>NW_027853205.1:0-2008 GCF_054177405.1 Leptonychotes weddellii
TAAAAATAACTTTTAATAAATTAATTTTGTAGTTACTCAACAGAAAATCATCACTGAAATATACTACAAGATATGGCTTAAGTGTTATTTCAAATTAAAAATGGATTATATTTGCATATGATTTATAGTGGTCTTTATGATAAATGCTGAATTTATCTAATGCTCCAAATTTAGACCAGCATTCAAAGCAAAAAAATGAGAATCTGTATCAATTATTTTTCTGTTCATTTCAATTTTGAAAGCTTACCATTTATCGTAGTTTATTATCTTCTCACAAATGGTAAAATTTAGACATGTTTTTTGAACTTCATTATCTCTTAAACACAAATAATGGGCAATATTTTCATTAAAGATATTGAGACTTAAGGTGTAAAGCATTAGGCCAGTAACAGTGGCCATCTGGAGATGAGTAATAGCTCCTAGGCCAAAAACATATTTATTGAATTAGGGAGGGGGTGCAAACTTATTTTTATGGTTTGTTCAACTAAGTTTTTTGTAAAGTATAAAATAGTAATTGCATTATGTTCGAGGTGTTAGTATGAAGTTATAAGTTAGCCAAGAAATGCTAGGCAGATCATTAGGCTCTCAAGATGAACATGACAGCTCTTAGGATGAACAGGTTCACAGTTCAGTGTGTGAGACGGTGATGAGCAAAGTGTTCTGAGAAATCAAACGAGAATATTGCTACCATGGTCCATAGATGTCACGGCAAGTTTCAAGAGGAGTTATCTGAGTGGATTCTTGAAGGATAACAAAGTATTACCAGGCAAAGAGAAAGAGAAAAGTAGTCCCAGCAGTGGCAACAGAATGTACCAAAGCAAACAGCAAAGAGTGCACCTAGTGGGTTTGATGAGAAGTTTTACAAAGTTCAAGCAAAGAATATGTGAGGAAATGAGTCAGAAGAGGAAGTCAAAGGAAGTGATTGATGACCAAATGTGAAGTTTTTGTATATTCAAGATGAATATATGCTCTTCACAAAGAAATCTGTAAGAAATCAATTTCATTTTCAAGTGGCTATTCTGTAATGACATTGATCATAATCTCATGCCTTTTCATTTTAAAAAGCACCTCAAGATAGCATCTGATAGAGCCATCAATCTTCAAGGAAGAGTGACATATCACTATTTTGTATTTGTAGCAATGGTATTTGTGATCCAAAAGTATGTGAAAATCAAGTTCAGACAGCCACTAGAAAGCAAATGTCAGCTGTGTATCACAGAAATGTTGAAAATAAGTTTTTAAGTGAAGAAATATCCTATTTTTTATTTTTCTTAGATGGCAGATCTTGCACAGGAACATTAGTAGTTCGTTTGGAAGATTATAATGATCACCCACCACAAATTGATACAGAAGTGACAATTTGTCAGCATGCTAAGGATTATGCTGTTCTGAAACCTGTAGATGCTGATGGACCCGAGAATGGTCCACCTTTTCAATTCTTTCTGGATAATTCTGCCAACAAACTTTGGAATTTAGAAACAAAGGATGGTATGTAATTATGCTAAATCTTCTAATCAGTGGGAACTTAAGATGGCTGATGGTTTTGACATTCACCTTAGTTCATTATGATAAATAAACATTCATATTAGGAAATTATTTTATTGATCCCCCACAAAGGATAATACCTTGTTTTTAAATTTATCACTATTATTATTATTTTAAAAGCTCTTGTTAGCATTTAATGAATCTCCCTCCACATGGCTTCAAGCTACCAGGACACAGACCTACCCCACCCCCTGCCGCCACACACACACACACACACACACACACACACACACACTCTTAATCTTCTCCTCCACTCTTCCACTGAAGAATCTGACCTTCACGATGGCAGGCTGTTTGGGGAGCTTTCCTTCTCCAAAACTTTGCAGTAGCCGGGGCGCAGCACATCAGTGATAGGAGCATCTCCAGTCTTGTTTTGGGCAGCATTTACCCGTGTCTGCTCACTGCCCCAGGTCCACAGTTTGTCAAGGTCGACAGTTGGGCAGAAGCTCTGGTTCCTCTTTAA
>NW_027853206.1:0-259 GCF_054177405.1 Leptonychotes weddellii
GGTCAGAGGGAGAAGCAGACTCCCCGCTGAGCGGGGAGCCCGATGCGGGGACTTGATCCGGGACTCCAGGATCATGACCTGAGCCGAAGGCAGTCACTTAACCAACTGAGCCACCCAGGCGCCCCTCAAATAAATAAATAAAATCTTAAAAAAAAATACTGCAGAAGAATCAATGAACTTGAAGATCTCTAAAAGTTATTCAGACTGACAAATAAAGCATATAGTAATATGAGTCCATTTATATAAAATTCTAAAAAAT
>NW_027853207.1:0-259 GCF_054177405.1 Leptonychotes weddellii
GAGGATGGGTTGGCCTGGTGGTGGGTATTGAGGAGGGCACATTCTGCATGGAGCCCTGGATGTTATGCATAAACAATGAATCATGGAACACTTCATCTAAAACTAATGATGTAATGTATGGGGACTAACATAAGAATAAAAAAATTAAAAAAACAAAAAACAAAAAACATTCTGATATATACTTAATTTGTATGTGTGTATACAGGCAAATGAAATTAAAGAAGGAATAACATAATTATTAAAAATAACTACTGCAAAA
>NW_027853208.1:0-259 GCF_054177405.1 Leptonychotes weddellii
TTCTAACTTCCCCCAGGATCCACTTGCAAGGCTCTTCATTTTCAGTAGTGGAGGAAGAATGATATTCTACAAATGCAAAAGAGTTGTGACATTTATTTCCTTAAAACCTTTTAAGAACTCCCCACTGCCCCTGAGAGCAATGACCAAAATTCTTTTTTTTTTTTTTTTGATGTAGTGTTCCATGGTTCATTGTTTGCATGTAACACCCAGTGCTCCATGCAGAACATGCCCTCCTTAATATCCATCACCAGGCTAACCC
>NW_027853209.1:0-259 GCF_054177405.1 Leptonychotes weddellii
TTAGCCTGGTGGTGGGTATTGAGGAGGGCACATTCTGCATGGAGCACTGGGTGTTATGCACAAACAATGAATCATGGAACACTTCATCTAAAACTAATGATGTAATGTATGGGGATTAAAATAACAATAAAAAAAAAGAATGAGTATTCTCTTGATTTCGGATGGAATGCTGTATATATCTATGAAGTCCATCTCGTCCATTGTTTAATTCAAAGCTCTTGTTTCTTTGTTGATCTTCTGCTTAGATGAGCTGTCCGTT
>NW_027853210.1:0-259 GCF_054177405.1 Leptonychotes weddellii
CATTCTGCATGGAGCACTGGTGTTATGCACAAACAATGAATCATGGAACACTTCATCTAAAACTAATGATGTAATGTATGGGGATTAACATAAGAATAAAAAAAAAAAAAGCTCACTCTGGCAGCTTGGAATGATGTGAGAAATGGGGAGAGGATGTGCTAGCAAAGGGGCCAAATAAGACTGTCCTGAAATGCATGTAAGATATAAGTGGGGTCAGAAATAAGATAAAGGCAGTATGGATGGCACTGTGGGCAATGAG
>NW_027853211.1:0-259 GCF_054177405.1 Leptonychotes weddellii
CTGATAAAATTTTGACTTTATAATTTTTGCTTATAAATAAAATATGAATTATAAGGAGGTTTTTTTTTTTTTAAGTCCTAGATGTCATAAATTTAGTGCAGAGATGTTAAAAAAAATAAAGACAGTGACCAGGCACTTTTAATAGCATTATTAATATGTTAGCCTTATTTTGAATAATACCATTAATACTTTTGTTCTACTCATTGAGAACCCTTAGCTGAAGCTTTGTTCAAAATGTTTTGATTCATGACACCCTAAT
>NW_027853212.1:0-259 GCF_054177405.1 Leptonychotes weddellii
TCATCTATCATCTATCTATCTAATGTCTCCCCATAAAGAATATAAAGAATGGAAGCTCCGTGAGAGCAGGGCCTTTTTTTTTTCTATTTCTTTTGCTACCATATTTGCAGTGTGTAGTACAATGCCTAACATGTAAAAAGTGCTCAATAAATATTTATTGAGTAAATAAATGAATAAATAAATATATGGAATATACAAATAATTTTCAAAACTGGGTAAGGCAAATAAAACGGAGTTAAAGGGAACTGATATTTTATGA
>NW_027853213.1:0-259 GCF_054177405.1 Leptonychotes weddellii
GGCACGTATTGAATGGAGCACTGGGTGTTATACGCAAACAATGAATCATGGAATACTACATCAAAAACTAATGGTGTAATGTATGGTGATTAACATAACATAAAAATTTTTTAAAAAATAGAGGCATGAAGACTGACATGTTGACAGCTATGGCAAACTTTAGCGTGGCCCTGAGAAGCAATATAGTAGTTAAGGCCACAGGATTTGGGTTTGACCAATCCGCGCTCAAATTCTGGTTCTTTTCTTCTGCTAACTGTAC
>NW_027853214.1:0-259 GCF_054177405.1 Leptonychotes weddellii
TTTTTTTCAAGGATATTGTACGAACAGCCTTGAAAGATAGTGAATTTAGACTTTAATTTAGATTTCCTTCTAAGTCTCAGGACAGATTTATTTCCTGTTGAGGATAATAAAGATAAGTTTTCCCTCTAGAGCCAAAGTTGGACAAGTTTGCTAGCAGTACCTTTAAAAGGTTGGATTTTTATAACCTTTGAGTTCTTCATCTGTGGCATAAACTGCTTGCTTGAGGACCATCTATCTGGGCAATTCCACTCCAGCCCCT
>NW_027853215.1:0-259 GCF_054177405.1 Leptonychotes weddellii
AAAATAAAATAAAATACATCCACAGATTGAACATTTTGTATTTGTGCATTTTGTACAGTACAATTTTAATATAAAATTTAAACACAATGAGTTTTCTGTATTATTTCCATCATTATTAGAGATGGAAAACCCCAACATGTAATTGGAAAACAGTATTTTCCCCAAAGATTCTATTCTATCCCATTGTCACAAAAATAATTTTTAAATTTTACATTTACAATTAGGAATGATAAAAAATATTAAGAAAAGACACTGATAA
>NW_027853216.1:0-2008 GCF_054177405.1 Leptonychotes weddellii
TCTCTGTAAAACGAAACAAAAAACATAAAGACCCCCAAACCCACCTCGCCTGGTGGAAATATATGATGCAGGACATGCAAAAGGCCAGCGTGCTCTATAGCCGTGTGCAGGAAATGATCCTATCGAGATCCAAGGGCAGGGCCAAGGGTGTCCCCCAAATCAAACATGCAAGCCAACAGGCCACTTTCGAACAGGCTCAGAGTTAAGCAATCTGTCCAAAACAAAATATCTGTTAACAAATTCCTCCAAACTGCTGCTCAGATTCGGGGCAAAAACATTTTCACGGACCCGACCCTGGAGCTACAGACAGAGCTGTGCCGAGCGCCCGAAGGCAGCTTTGGGACGCTGCCCTCCTCACAAACGGTCTCCGTTCTCATCATCATGTCTCTATCTGACGAGAAAAAAACGTTGCCACCACATGAACTTCCACCTCTCGGTCCAACCAGGTCATTTTCACCTCTGCCCGTTCCCTCAGTGTAACCGCTTCCTTGTCGGGCTTCTGTGTCAGCAAAAGAGATTCCCTGTCTGGGTCTAGGGTCGGCGGCAATGCACGAAGGCCACTGTCGTTTCTGGTTAGTCTCCTCCTCCTCGGTCACCTTCAGACACCCCCGAAGAGGATGAAGCTCCAAGACCCCAGCCGCAGCTCCAGGGAGCTGCCAGGTACCTGCAGATCCCCACCCCGGAGCCCGGCTTACGTTAGTGGTGAACGTACGAGACAGAAGCTCCTCTCGCTGTCTCTCCTGCTGCTCCCTTGTGTACCGCCGATGCTGGAAGTTTCAGAGAGCGGTCTGCAGGTGCTGGACGTCATACTTCAACTGGTCAACACGCCTGGAATTGATGGAGAGAGAGACTACATGTCAGGAACCCGAGGCAGCACACTGCAGTGGCCAGGCTTTGTATTCAAGGAAGATGCTTCCTTCCTTCTCCCCACACTGCTTCGCATTATCCCCGACAGAATCATCTGATTTTGATCGAGGATGGTGAAAAAAAGCAGCAGCCTGTGGTTCCAGTCGGGTGGTAGCCCACGAGATTCCAGCAGCTTTACTTAAGCTCTGCTGGTCTCTGAGTCTGGATGCATGACAGGGAACAGGTGACAGGAAGCAGGCTCAAGGACCTCTCCCTGACCTTCGATGGACTGTATCGCTTTCCAAGAAGAAGCCCAAGGGCATCTTTCAGGTAAAGCATCAACAAAGTTTCATAAAACTTTTGGGAGCAGGGGCTGGGGTGGAGGTGGTGAGGGGGGTTTCATTTTAATTTCATGGGGGAGTATCAAACGTAAGATTGGCATCTCATTATAAACAGACTGACTGAAGTGATTAAGGGCAAGATTTCATTTCAACCCAAGAAGGCAGCAGGAACCAAAGGCCAGAGCCAACCTCTCCGACAGCAGTAGGCTTCAAGTGGCCCTGGGTCTGGTCAGAACAGCAGTACCGGAGGCAAAATTTCAAAATGACCCAACGTGAGGAGACACGAGGCTTCTGAGCCGCTAACCTCACAGGGTTTTTATTTTGAGGAAGCATCACTGAAAGGGAATCGTGCCCTTTAGGGGAACTTTATCTTTACAGAGTCTCATTTTTCAATGCGTAAATGGATTTTCAGAATATTCGCTAGCCTCCCCTGGGCTAGCCCTCACGGGCTGAGGGTGTCAGAGCACTCACAGTTCGACATTCTGTCTTTTGTTAGGGGGCTCCTTGCTGGACAAAATCTCCAGACGTTCTAGATGGCTGAATATCTGGTCTATGCTTGCTTGGATTTCGTTTTCTACTACTGCACAAAAGAGAAAAAAGAATAATTGCTGGAAAAGAGACAGCGAACTTAAATTAGAAGGATACATTAAACACATCTTTTCTCCATATCCAATAAATTCAAAGAAACACATTTTAAAAGGAGAAAAACACATATACTAGTGAGTAACTGGAAAAAATTCAAGTTATACTAAGTGACTCTGTAAATGTTGTTCTAAACACACACACACGTAGCTGTTAAAGCCATAACAATGCCAATTTTT
>NW_027853217.1:0-259 GCF_054177405.1 Leptonychotes weddellii
GCATATTTAAGCACGTAAAACTTCAGTAACTTATTTTTCAGGTTAAAAACATTGTCAAATATATTCTGTTAAGAAAAGTCACCCTAGGGGGGCGGAGCAAGATGGCGGAGGAGTAGGAGACCTGGATTTCGTCTCCTCTCAGGAATTCAGCTGGATAGGGATCAAACCATTCGGAACACCTACAAACTCAACAGGAGATTGAAGAAAAGAAGAGCAAAACTCTCTCATCAGAAAAGTGACCACTTTCTGGAAGGTAGGA
>NW_027853218.1:0-259 GCF_054177405.1 Leptonychotes weddellii
TTCTGTCTTGTTGTTCGTGTATAGGAATGCCACTGACTTCTGAGCATTGATTTTATATCCTGCCACTTTACTGAATTCCTGTATGAGTTCGAGCAGTTTTGGGGTGGAGTCTTTTGGGTTTTCCACATAAAGTATCATATCATCGAGAGCAAGTTTAAAATATGTGAGGTAGGCCAGCAGGCTGGAGATCCAGGGAAGAATTGATGTTGCAATTCTAGTCCAAAGGTAGCTCTGGCAGCAGAATTCCCTTTTCTTCCTT
>NW_027853219.1:0-259 GCF_054177405.1 Leptonychotes weddellii
AGCCCGATGCGGGACTCGATCCAGGGACTCCAGGATCATGACCTGAGCCGAAGGCAGTCGCTTAACCAACTGAGCCACCCAGGCGCCCCTGGTCTAACAACCTTTTAAGCTTCAGTAGGTTCTAACCACAACTTCAGTACCAGTTGCTACCAAATTTATCACTCTGCCCCCCCCTTTTTTTTTCTTTTTTTAAATTGAAGTATAATTGATATGTACCGTTGTATTAGTTTCAGGTGCACCACGTACTGATTCAGTATTT
>NW_027853220.1:0-259 GCF_054177405.1 Leptonychotes weddellii
ATATTTGTGACTCACATTTCTGATAAGGATCTATTGTATCTGGATTATATAAAGAACTCTTACAACTTAACAGTAAAAAGACAAACCCAATTTAAAAATGGGCAAAGCCATAAACCGTGATCCGCGGCACAGTCGGGCCACTGCTCCTCCAGCAGGGACCCAACAGGAGGCAGATCCGGGGAGACTCACCTTCCTCCCCGGGGAGGAGATGCGCGGGAGTGCACCGCAGGGATCTGCTGGGTTTGGAGACTCCACACGG
>NW_027853221.1:0-259 GCF_054177405.1 Leptonychotes weddellii
TTATATTTAAAGGCAGAATTTTAGGGACGTCTGGGTGGCTCAGTGGGTGAAGCGTCTGCCTTCGGCAAAGGTCGTGATCCCAGGGTCCCGGGATGGAGCCCCGCATCGGGCTCCTTGCTCAGTGGGGAGACTGCTTCCCCCTCTCCCTCTGACCTTCCCCCCTGCTCGTGCTCTCCCTCTCTCTCTGGCAAATAAAGGAAATGAAACTTTTTAAGAAAAATAAAGGCAGATTTTAAGAAATAACCTCTGAAAAGCTTAG
>NW_027853222.1:0-259 GCF_054177405.1 Leptonychotes weddellii
TAGGCACTGTCCCCTGGCCCCCTGGATGGTGGCGTTCTTTTTTTTTAAATATTTATTTATTAGAGAGAGAGAGAGACAGAGCAAGCGCACAAGCGGGGGGAGCGACAGGCAGAGGGAAAGCAGACTCCCCGCTGAGCAGGGAGCCCGACGCGGGGCTCGATCCCAGGACCCTGGGACCATGACCTGAGCCGAAGGCAGACGCTTAACCGACTGAGCCACCAAGGTGTCCTGGTTGGTGGTGTTCTCACTGGCTCCATAT
>NW_027853223.1:0-259 GCF_054177405.1 Leptonychotes weddellii
AGTTGCATGAAATTGGTGATTTGAATAAATATTCAGATTCTAAATTTTTCTCTACAGTTAAAATTCACTAAAATAATTGGACTATTTTTTTTAAAATTTTATTATGTTATGTTAGTCACCATACAATACATCATTGGTTTTTGATGTGGTGATCCACGATCCATTGTTTTCATGTAACACCCAGTGCTCCACGCAGTACATGCCCTCCTTAATACCCATCACCAGGCTAACCAATCCCCTCTCCCCCCTCCCCTCTAAA
>NW_027853224.1:0-259 GCF_054177405.1 Leptonychotes weddellii
AGAGATAGAAATGCTTGGTCACAGGCCGGGTGAGCACGGAGTGCGGCCGGAGACCGAGGAGGCGGGAGTGACTGACTGCTTTTTTCTTTGGGGCTCACTGAGGAGCGGGGCCCCGAGTTCTCGGGTCCTCTGGGGTGGAGATTGGGAGGCCACCATTCTCAATCTCGTCCTCCAAAACTGTACGGAAAGCTTGCAGGGAACAAAAGCTCCCGAGCAAACCCAAGCAGATGACTTAGCCCGGACCAGGCAAGGGCGGGGC
>NW_027853225.1:0-259 GCF_054177405.1 Leptonychotes weddellii
TTTTTTTTTAAAGACTTTATCCATTTATTTGAGACAGAGAGAATGAGAGACAGTGACCATGAGAGGGAGGAGGGTCAGAGGGAGAAGCAGACTCCCCGCCGAGCAGGGAGCCCGATGCGGGACTCGATCCCGGGACTCCAGGATCATGACCTGAGCCGAAGGCAGTCGCTTAACCAACTGAGCCACCCAGGCGCCCCCCCTAATACATGAGAATATTAACCCTAGATAAATTTGTTGGGTTTTAGCTAATTTTAGTTCT
>NW_027853226.1:0-259 GCF_054177405.1 Leptonychotes weddellii
CGTTTTTCCTACAGAACCTGATTCAGTGCTCAGTGTTTGTGAATTTAACTTGCTTTGCCCGGGACAGACACAAAGGGTCACATACACAACACTATCGCCACCACCATTTGCGACATCACCCAGACCCACAATAACACACTGGACCTGACCTACAAAGGAATGTCTGTGCCGGGCCCCTCAAATTACTTCTCTTCCCCCATCCATTCACTCCCTTTTCCTGATTTCTTTCATACATTTTTTTAGAACCATATAAAAAAAG
>NW_027853227.1:0-1069 GCF_054177405.1 Leptonychotes weddellii
ATTATTGGTGCTCTGTTACTTTCTGATACTTCAGGATTATCCTGACTGCTGTATTTACTGTTGCAGTCATGAGTGATGAGAGCAAAAGCAAGAAAAATGTCATTTAAATTAAATCTCCCTACAGCTTGCAGCCCATTGACATGCCTGAGACATGCAGAGGGTGATGTTCCTCAAGGCGTTCAGGGATGCCTTAATCCTTCATGTTTATATTTCATTAAAGACTAAAAGTAACTTTATCTTGACAATAGCTAAATCTTCAAGGTGCTCTAAAACCCTGCTTTCAGCAGGCAAAAATTCCTTAGAAACCTATGTTATCTCTACCTCCCCTCCCTCCACAAAACTTAAAATATGTAACCAGCCATCCCTCACACTTGCAGGCACAGCTCTTTCGGCCCACAGGTCCTTCCATGCTATAATAAAAAACACCTTTTTTGCACCAAAAAAGTCTCAAGAATTCTTTCTCAGCTGTTCACTCGGGAACTCAAAACTTGAAAATTTCATCAATAGTAACAACTATTTCTTAAAAGAGCCCTGGCCCCTTTTATTAGAAAATGGTATTCAAAACTTCAGTGTGGGAGCTCAAAGTGCTCAGCTCACAATGCAAGGAAATACATGCATGTAAATAAGCCTCATGTATTTTTTTTTAAAGGTTTTTATTTAAATTCCAGCTAGTCAACGTACAGTGTAATATTAGTTTCAGGCATACAACCCAGTGGTTCATTGCTTCCATACAATACCTAGTGCCCATCACAACTGCACTCCCCAATCCCTATCACCCATCCAACCCATCCCCCCACCCACTTCCCCTCCAGCAACCATCAGTTTGTTCTCTACAGTTAAGAGTCTGTCTTGGAGGGCCAGATGGCTTCCCAGGGGAATTTTACCAAACATTTAAAGAAGAATTAATACCTATTCTTCTGAAACTGTTCCAAAAAATAGAAATGGAAGGAAAACTTCCAAACTCGTTTTATGAGGCCACCATTACCTTCATCCCAAAACCAAAGACCCCATCAAAAAGGAGAATTACAGACCAATATCCTTGATGAACATGGATGCAAAAATTCTCACC
>NW_027853228.1:0-13286 GCF_054177405.1 Leptonychotes weddellii
ATTCTTCTTGAAATGTTTGGTAGAATTCCCCTGCGAAGCCATCTGGCCCTGGGCTTTTGTTTTTTGGGAGATTTTTGATGACTGCTTCAATTTCCTTAGTGGTTATAGGTCTGTTCAGGTTTTCTATTTCATCCTGGTTCAGTTTTGGTAGTTGATACATCTCTAGGAATGCATCCATTTCTTCCAGGTTATCTAATTTGCTGGCATAGAGTTGCTCATAATATGTTCTTATAATTGTTTGTATTTCTTTGGTGTTGGTTGTGATCTCTCCTCTTTCATTCATGATTTTGTTGATCTGGGTCATTTCTCTTTTTGATAAGTCTGGCCAGGGTTTTATCAATCTTGTTAATTCTTTCAAAGAACCAGCTCCTAGTTTCGTTGATCTGTTCTACTGTTCTTTTAGTTTCTATTTCATTGATTTAGAAATGCTTTGTTCTTATAAATTGCTAAGACTCTTGTAAACTGAGGGAGACTCGTGTCTTGCAGGATTGTGATCTCTATAAGTTAACTATTTGTTTTTCCTTTCCTTAGCTTTAGGGCTGCCAGGAGTGCCTGAGGAATGTCACATATATCCCCCCTGGGGGGTGGGTGGGTTGTGAGGTGTCAGCTTCTGCTTTGTCCTCAGCTAGCCCTGTGCTCCC
Organism: Leptonychotes weddellii; assembly: GCF_054177405.1. Classification (NCBI taxonomy): domain Eukaryota; kingdom Metazoa; phylum Chordata; class Mammalia; order Carnivora; family Phocidae; genus Leptonychotes; species Leptonychotes weddellii. The sequence continues at coordinate 642 of NW_027853228.1, forward strand.
TCATCAGGACTATGAAGTAGGAGCTTATGTAGAGGTCTATGGAAAGCTGTTGCCTTTGTGTAAGCTGTCTTTTCTTTGGGGCTTAGTATCTGATGGTATATCTGGGGCCACTGTTGGTCAGCAGGGTCAGCAGTTGGAAAGAAGAGATAGATGCTGAGCAGAGGAGAGCAATGACAAACTGGAATCTCCAAGGCACCTCTGCATTTGTCTATCACCATATCAACAACAGATTTGTATTTTTCAAAGATGGTTGCAACAATATTCCATCCTATATGCTCTTCTGCAATATGACTTTGCCACTCCCCCATCAGGAAGTACAGTCTAGTTCTCACCCCATTGAATCTGGGCCCTATCTGTGACTATTTTGACTGAAAGAATATGGTGTAAGTGAAACGATGGCAGTTCTAGGCACAGCACTTACCTGGCATAAAACTTCTGATTCCTGCCTCTTGGAACACTCACTATTGATACAGTCCCTTGTGGAGCTTCCATACTATAGAAGCCCAAGCCATATTGTGAGGCCATATATAGTCCACAGCTCCAGCTAAGTTCCCAGGCAACAGCTAACCATGTGCATAAAGCATCTTGGATGTCCAGCTGAGTTGATTTTTAAGATAAATCCAGCACCAGATACCATCTGAATGAAGTTGTGAAACCCCAAGTAAGAACAACTCAGCTGATCCCAGTCAACTCACAGAACAATAAGAGAGAATAATAATTTTTTCAGCCACTAAGTTTGGGGATGATTTGTTATGTAATAATAGATAATCAGAACACCATCTGATCATGAAGACTCTCCAAGAATTATAGCCATTGTTTCACTTCTACCTCCTAAATCTCATGCAGATTCCTTTAACGTGGAACCATTCATATAAAGGGTTTCTAGGAAATGTAGTTTCAAGCTCAAATAAGTTGACAATAGAACACCCGGTATATTTGGCTTAGTTGTGTAACTTTGGCTATTAGAATATGAATTGACATGACATAAGCAGAGGGTTTAAATGCATCTGCTTTGTGTTGGCTTTTTCTTCTACTTTTGCTATCTGCCATGAGAAGAACCTGCCTTGGATGACCTCTGGTGTGGTCCTACAATGATAGGTGAAGACCTGAATCCAACTCTGGGTCTACAGTTGAACTAGCCCATCCCAGCAAGGCTCAGCAGAACCACAAAGAAGTAGCAGACTTGTGAACAAGAAATAAATATTTGTTGTAAGCCACTGAGATTTTGAAGCTGTTTGTTGCATGGCATTATTTCAGGCAATAACCATCTATTATAACTAGTAAATAAATGGAAAGAACCAAACCTTTTTTCTGCCTTTCTTGATGAAAGTCCTTCAAGGTAACCCAACAGTTGATGTAGAAAAGTTCTTCTTTACAGAAGAATCCCAACTTATAAATGCAGGACGAATGATGGGATATCACCATTTTGAAACATATAATGACATGATAGTTCTAAGCAGAGATCATCAAGAACTGCAAAAATTATTAGGTGAAAAGTGGTTGGGTAAGTTTAAAATAGATTGATCAGGCTGTCAACACATAAACAATTTAATCAGTGTTTACATCGCAAAAAAAGAGAGACAACCAAATATTATGTCTCCTGATGTGATGCAATAGAAAATACAAACAACACCACTTATAGCTTATTCTTGTTAAAAGTTGAATCTAAATCTGATAAACCTCTATACCTAGCTACAGGAAATACAAGAGTCAGAGGAACTGGTGACTGGTGGTACCAGTTAATGAGTTGGGAACCCTGGAAGAAGTTAAATGACACCATGGGGAGGAGCATTTAGCAAAACCCAGAGTGTGGGAAATTTTCCAGGACAAACAACTGATTTCTTCCACAAATACACTGAGAGGAAGGAGAAGAGAAATATAATCTATAGATTAAAAATATTAGAGACATAGTAATCAAGTTTGACTTATGTACATTGGTTGGATCCTAATTCAAACAAACCAATTGAAAAATAATGTGGGAGAAAACTAGAGAAATTTAGACACAATATTTGGTGACATTAAGGAATAGCTGTTATCCTTAGATGTGATAATATATTTAGATGCAACTAGGGGATAGTTGTTATCTTTACATGTGGTATTGTGATTATGTTTAAAAATGAGTCCTTATCTTTTTGAGATATATACTGAAATGTTTATAGATAAAATGATGTATCTTGGTCTTGTTTCAAAATGGAGGGCTGTGGGTGGGGGTATAGATGAAACAAGAATGGCTAAGAACCTGGGGTTTTGGCTTGAACAATTGGGTGCATGGTGGTACAGTTAGTGAGATAGGAAAGTCAGAGAGAGAAACAGGTTTTGATTGGGACAAAGGGATTGGCAGATCAGCAGTTCTCTTTTTGATACATTAGATTTGAAATGCCTATTAGAAGTAGTAGGAGTAGAGACATTAAGCAGTAGTAGAGATATCAAGTAGTAGAGATATCAAGAAGTAGTAGAAGTAGAGATATCAAGCAGATATGAGAGTCATATGCTCCCTGAGAGGTCATGCTGGAGATGTAATTTTGGTGTCTCCAGATTGTGTAGTTTATACTCTCCCTATGTGAACTCATCCATCCACATGTCTTTAATACTTTCTAGATTAGGTAGGAGCTATTCTGTTTTTTACAGTTTCTACCATTCCTACAGGGAGTGCCAGTGTGTTCAGCCATTTTGGATAAATTAACAGTATGTATTAAAATTAAAATGCACATCCTCAATGACCAATTCCACTTCTCTGTATCTACCCTAGAGTTACATTTGTACATGAGCAAAAGCAAACATGACAAGAATACTCCCATTTATTTGTAATGGCAAAAATCTGAAACATTCCAAATGTCCACTGACAGGGGAATGGCTAAATTAAAAATATTTTCACACTATGGAATATTATGCAACAGTTAAAAAGAAAGTAGGATATCTCTGTGTATTGTAATGAAAAGATCTTCAAGGTATATTGTTGAATAAAAAATGCAAGTTGCACAGGAATACTTCTACTTCTATGTTGATAACTTTAAAAAACTATGTGTGTGTATGTGCATGTGTATATACATATAGTTACATATGTGTATTCAAATTTAAAAGTATTTCAAATACTATACAACAAACAGATAACATTGGCTCTATCTGGGTAGGATACTAATGTGGGTGGCTGGTAAAGAGAACTTTTAGCTTTATCAGTAATGTTTTCATTTTATAATAAAAAGATATTTACATATTACTTGCAAATTTATCTTTTATCTAATATAAAAGAGTAAAGCAATTACATGTAACTATCTGCAATCAAGTAATAGCAAATGACATAGTGAAGTGGCTAGGAACAGGGGCTTTGGATTGCAACCTCCTGGGTTTACATCCTGGCTCTGCAATTTAGTAGCTGTGTCTGAGCAAGATGGATAAATTCTCCATGCTTCTAGTTCCTTATTTTTATTATTTTATTTTTTTAAAGATTTATTTATTTATTTATTTGACAGACAGAAAGAGAGGGAGAGAGAGCGCACACCAGCAGGGGGAGCTGTAGGCAGAGGGAGAGGGAGAAGTAGGCGCTCCGCCAAGCAGGGAGCCCAACGCTGGGCTTGATCCCAAGACCCCGAAATCACGACCTGACCCTAAGGCAGATGCTTAAACAACTGAGCCACCCAGGTGCCCCTATTTCCTTATTTTTAAAATGGAGATAACAATAGTACTTGTTTCAGGGCGCCTGGGTGGCTTGGTGGGTTAGGCGTCTGCCTTCAGCTCAGGTTGGGACCTCAGGGTCCTGGGATCAAGCCCCATGTTGGGGTCCCTGCTCCGTGGGGAGTCTGCTTCTCCCTCAGCCCCTCCCCTTCTCTCATGTGTGCACTCTCTCTCTCTCAAATAGATAAATAAAATCTTTAAAAAAAACAATAGTACTTGTTTCAGGGTTGTGTTAAAATAATATATGAAAGAGGCTTATAAGACTGCCTAGCACATAGTCAGTGATCAATAAATCTCTGCCATTTTTATTATTTCAAAATTTATTCATTTATTAAATTCAAGTATAATTAATATACAGTGTTATATTAGCCATTTTTATTATTTCAAAAATTTATTCATTTATTAAATTCAAGTATAATTAATATACAGTGTTATATTAGTTTCAGGTATAAATGTAATCATTCAACAATTCTATAATTATTCAGTGCTCATCATGATAAGTGTACTCTTAATCCCCTTCATCTATTTCACCATCAGGGAAATGGAAATCAAAACCACAATGAGATATCACCTCATCCCTGTCAGAATGGCTCAAATCAAAAACACAAGAAACAACCAATGTTGGCAAGGATGTGCAGAAAAGGGAACCCTCTTGCACTATTGGTGGGAATGCAAGCTGATGCAGCTACTATGGAAAACAGTATGGAGGTTCCTTAAAAAATTAAAAATAGAACTACCATATGATCCAGTAATTACACTACTGGGTATTTACCCAAAGAAAATGAAAACACTAACTTGAAAAGATATATGCACCTTATATTTATTGCAGCATTATTTACAATAGGGAAGATATGGAAGTAACCCAAGTGTCCATCCATAGATAAATGGGTAAAGATGTGGTATATACATATATATACAATAGAATATTACCCAACCATAAAAAAGAATGAAATCTTGTCATTTGCAACAACATGGATGGATCTAGAGGGTATAATGCTAAATGAAATAAGTCACTCAGAGAAAGACAAATACCCTATGACTTCACTCATATGTGGAATTTAAGAAACAAAACAAATGAGCAAAGAATTATTATTTCCATTTCTTAATAGACTTCTGGTTTGGTATATTAAGGGTATCTGGATATTATTCTTGTGAGTGAGATGGTGAAATGTGGGCTGAATGGTATTGTTAGGATATTCATAGCAGATTCATTCATTAAATATTTTGCATACCTATTATGTGCAATTATGTCCAATGTGTTTTCATTCATAGATGGCTTTCTGCTTGGAAAGGCACGATGTGGTACTATTCAATAGTTTTATCAAAAATTTGAGAAGAGGTATGCCTGGGTGACTCAGTTGGTTAAGCATCTGTCTTCAGCTCAGGTCATGATCCCAGGGTACTGGGATCAGTCCCACATCAGGCTCCTTGTTCAGCAGGGAGCCTGCTTCTCCTTCTGCCTGCCACTCCCCATGCTTGTGCTCTCTCTTTCTCTCTGACAAATAAATAAATAAAATCTTTAAAAAATTTAAGAAGAAAGAAAGAAAAAAGAAGGTGCAAATTACATAAATCTTCAAGGGAATACGAATTCCACAGATAACATGCGGGGTTGAATCCAGTAAGATGAAAGTATTTTTTTCATAAAGTAAGATAATCTTAAATTAGATCTTAAAGTTTCTTTCATCCAGCCACTCCATGCTATAATATTCCTACAAGTATCCTAAATAAGAATCATTGTACTTCTTAAGTGTTGTTTTGAACAGAGGACTCATTATTTCATGAAGAAGACTGTTCAATTGTTGAACAGCTAGGACTGTATCTTATGTTGATCCTAAATCATCAACTCAGCAACTTTAAGAGGTGGCTCATTTTCCTATGGTAGCTACACAAATCAATTCTCTTTCATCTTTTACATGGCAACTTTTTGAATATTTGTAGACAGTGATCCTGCCACCCTAGAATCATTTCTTCTTCAGGCTAAAAATTCCTGAACTTATTTGATTTTCTATCACCCTCCTTATCCTTTGGACTAATTCCAGTTCAGTGGTGTTCTACTTAAAGTGTAGGACTTAGTATTTTTGTTGCTGGGAGAATATATCTGCTATTGCCAACTCTCCACTTTTGTACATAACAGAGAGATAATCTGGAGCAGTTGTTCTTCTAATGACCTCATATAATTAACCCTTCTGGTGTCTAATTAAAAATAAACATATATCAGGGTCTCTATGTTTCCCTGTGGAACTGTTCTAATTCATCTTTGTCCTCTGGTTACTATTTTACATAAGATAACCATAGGGCAGTTAATTTTGGAAACACATATGATAGAAACTTGTAGTTCAGTTTTTTCTCTTAATGTACTTTCAATCAGTCCTTCCAGTTATACTCAGTGATAATTTTCTTATATCTGTTTATTCTTCCATCCATAACCCTACATAGGAAATACTGAAAAGTAAATCTTAAAATGACATGGCCTAGAGCATTACCCTGATATCAAAACCAGACAGACTGTACAAAAGAGAAAAATACAGGCCAATATCACTGATAAAGATAGATGTAAAATCCCCAACAAAATATTAGCAAACTGAATTCAATAATACATTAAAAGGATCATTCACCATGGTCAAGTGAGATTTATTCCAAAGATGCAGGGGTGGTTCAATATTTTCAAATCAATCAATGTGATATGTCACATTAACAGAAGGAAGGATTTAAACAATATGATCATCTTAATAGATGCAGAAAAAGCATTTACCAAAATACAACATCTGTTCATGATAAAAAAAAAACCTCTTAAAAAACAGAGTTAGAGGAAACACACCTCAACATAATGAAGGCCATATATGGCAAACCCACAGCTGATATACTCAATGGTGAAAAAATGAGCTTTTCCTCTAAGATCAGGACCTCTAAGATGTCCACTCTGGCCACTTTTATTCAACTTAGCACTGGAAGTCCTAGCTGCAGCAATCATACAAGAAAAAGAAATTTCTAAAAAGTCCAAAATGGGCAAGGAAGAAATAAAACTGTCACTGTCTGCAGATGACATGATACTATTAGTAGAAAACTCTAAAGACTCCATCAAGAAACCATTAGAACATGTAAATGAATTCAGTAAAGTTGCAGCATGCAAAATTAACATACAAAAATCTGTCGCATTTCTATACACTAATAATGAAGTAGCAGAAAGAGACATTAAGAAAACAATCCTGCTTACAATTGCACCAAAAAGGATAAAGTATTTAGGAATAATTTAATCTAGGAGGTGAAAGACCTATTACTCTGAAAATCATAAGACATTGATGAAAGAAATTGAGGACAATACAAATAAATGGAAAGATATACCATGCTCATGGATTGGCAGAATTAATACAATTTAAATGTTTATACTACCCAAAGCAATCTACAGATTCAATGCAATTCCTATCAAAATACCAACAGCATTTGTCACAGAACTGGAACAAATAATTCTAAAATTTTTATGGAATCACAGAAGACCTCAAATGGCTAAGTAATCTTGAGAAAGAACAAAACCGGAGATATCACAATCCCAGATTTCAAGATACACTACCAAGCTATAATAATCAAAACAGTATGGTATGAGCACAAAAATAGACATATAGATCAATAGAACAGGATAAAGAGCCAAGATATAAACCCATGTTTATGTGTTCGGTTAATCTATGACAGAGGAGGCAAGAATATACAATGGGAAAAGACATTGTTTTCAATAAATGGTGGTGGGAAACTGGACAACTACACAAAAGAATGAAACTAGACCACGGTCTTACACTATACACAAAAATAAACTCAAAATGAATTAAAGACCTAAATGTGAGACCTGAAACCCTAAAACTCCTAAAAGAAAACAGGCAGTAATCTCTTGGATATCAGTCTTAGCAATATATTTATGGCTATGTCTCCTCAGGCAAAGGAAACAAAAGCAAAACATGAACTATTGGGACTACACCAAAATAAAAAGCTTTTGCACAACAAAGGAAACCACAGACAAAACAAAAAGGCAATGTATTGAATGGGAGGAGATATTTGCAAATGATATATCCAATAAGAGGTTAATCTCCAAAATATATAAAGAACTTACACAACTCAAAGCCAAAAAAATAAACAAAAACAAATAATCTGATTAAAAATGAGTAGAGGGCTTGAATAGACATTTTTCCAAAGAAGACATACAGATGGCCAACAGACACATGAAAAGAGGCTCACCATTACTAACCATCAAGTAAATGCAAACCAAAACCACAATGAGATATTGCCTCACACTTGTCAGAATGGCTAGTATCAAAAAGACAAGAAATAACAAGTATTGGCAAGGATGTGGAAAAAAGGAACCCTTGTGCACTACTGGTGGAAAAGTAAATCAGTACAGCCACTGTGGAAAACAGCATGGAGTTTCCTAAAAAAATTAAAAATAGAAATAACACATGATTTAGTAATTCCACTACTGGGTATTTACACAAAGAAAATGAAAACTGATTTGAAAAGATATATGCACCCTTATGTTTATTTATTATAGCATTATTTACAACAGAGAAGATATGGAAGCAAGCCAAGTGTCCATCCATAGATGAATGGATAAAGAATATGAATGGATAAAGGAGATACACACAATGGAATATTACTCAGCCATAAAAATGAAATCCTACCATTTGCAACAACATGGATGGATTTAAAGGGTATTATGCTAAGTGGAATAAATCAGATAGAGAAAGACAAATACCATGTGATTTCACTTATATGTGGAATCAAAAAAACAAAACAAAAAAACCCCCAGACTCTTAAATACATAGAACAAACTGATGGTTGCCAGAGGGGAGGTGGGTGAGGGGATGGTTGAAATATATAAAGGGGTTTAAGAGGTACAAACTTCCAGTTACAAAATAAATAAGTCATGGAGATGAAAAGTACAGGATAAGGAATACAATCAATGATATTTTAATAATGTTGTATGGTGGGGTGCTTGGGTGGCTCAGTCAGTTAAGTATCTGCCTTCAACTCAGGTCATGATTCCAGTGTCCTGGCATCGAGCCCTACATCAGGCTCCCTGCTCAGTGGGGAGCCTGCTTCTCCCTCTACTGTTCTCTCTGCTTGCACTCTCTCTCTCTCTGTCAAATAAGTAAGTAAATAAATAAAAATCTTTTAAAAAAAACCCTCAGATTAAAAAAAATAATGTATGGTGACTACACTTATTATCGTGAATTTTGAGTAATATATAGAATTGTTAAATCAATATGTTGTACACCTGAAGCTAATATAAAATTGTATGTCAATTATATTTCAATTAAAAATGACATGGCCTATGTTATTCCCATCCTCAGATCTACCCACGTTTCCCCTCTGTAGCCAGGTAACAGATATTTTCCTCAACCAGAGAAAATCTTGGCCTACTCTCTCTCAGAAATACGAGAAATCCTAGGGAGGCCACATCAGCATACCTGAGTCTATATCTTTAGGCTCTTATTGACCCTGTGGTTGTCAAGTTCTGACTCTTAGCACAGAATTTGCTCTTTTATTAGGATCACTGAGTTCAGAGCTGTTTTGTTCTCCTGGCACTTTAAGGTAAGTCTCAGTGGATTCCCATTAGATTGAGTAACTTTCAAACATTGGGGCTCCATCCTTGGATCTCTTCCCTGTCTACACTTACTTTCCTCCATCAACCAGTTTTGTAGTGTTAAATACCATATATATGTTGGTAATACAAAATGTGTATATCCTGTTCAAATTTCCCTGTTGAATTCTGACATCCATGTTGTGAGATTCATCCTATGGCTGACTCCCTTTAAAGTCATAAGATGGCTGATGGCACACATTGGAACTACATTCTTCCTTGTTCCTATCTAGTGAAAAATAGACTGCATTGCTTCCCACAGTCAAAATGTTATTTATTTTTAAGGCTTTTTCTATAACAGATTTCCATTATCATGTACTTTTCTCTTTTAATCTGTTAATATGGTGAATTACTTTTATATATGTTCTAATATTAAACCACTCCTGCCTCTCTAGCATAAGACCAACCATTGTATTCAATTATTAATATTTCATGTAGGATTTAACATTTATAATTATAAATGAAACTGAAAAGTCATTTTCCTTTTATATAATGTGTTTGTCTCTTTGGTTCTATGATTATGCTGTCTTCAAAGATAAGTTATGAAGTATTCTTTTTTATCTGTTGCTTGGGAGAGTTTGATTAAAATTAGGATGATCATCTTGAAATTTAGTCAAACTTGCCTGTGAAACCATCTGGACCAGGTATTTTCATTGGAGGAATATTTTTAAAGTACTGCTTTATTTCATGATTCTAGGACTATTCAAAATTATTTTCTTTTTAGGTCAGTATTGGTTAGTTTAGGTCAAACTTATTGTGATGTTGATATCTTCTATACTCTTCTGGATTATTTTTGTCTCCTTGATCTTACACTAATTGAAAGAAATGTATTAAAATCCCCATGTAGTAGATTTATCAACTTCTTTCTGTAATCCTACCAATTAGAAAAACTCTTCTTTTTGGCTAAGTTCTAAACACTTGATGCTATTATTGTTGACTTTTAAGAATTTTAACAATGTATATGTAACCTTCAAATTGGCACATTTTGATCACTTACCCTTTAATTGTACATGGAAGTTAATTCAGAGAAATCCCAATTATGCAGTTGGCCCATAACATAGGCAGACTCAATGACACACATTCAATTGGGCAGTTAGTTCATAATTATTTCTAATTGTTGAAGCTTGCTGCAGGTACAGTTCATGTCTAGTACTCCTCTATTACTGCATATTCCTGCATTTAAATGGTGGATTTAAAATAATGATAGTACAGTGGTTGTAAAGATTAAGAAAAAACCCTTGAGTTACTTCATTTCCATCATTCTGTTTGATCACTTGGGGTTTTTGTTTTGAACCCTGTTACTAGTGTAAGAGAGTATGAACTGAAAGATACAATATTTTTGTGTCATAGTGAAAATTTTAATTCACACATGAAATATTTTGCTCATTTTGAATAAAGTGCTTAAAATTGAAATTTAGTCCTTTTAAGATATTGTTTTTAAACTAAAAAAGAAACCAAAAAAAAAAGGATGAAACCAAGAAGATTTTTACTTATTATTACATGATTATCATTGAAAATAATTTTGCCATATGAAGGAAGAGAACACTAAAAAATGATCTGCTCCAGTAATAAATACACTAGGTATGCCACTGTTAGGCAATTTGCTCATTCACTTTATAGGCTCTTAGAATTTTGTCCTTAAGATATTCCAAAATTTCAGGGTGCCTGGGCAGCTCAGTCAGTTAAGCATCTGACTCTTGATTTTGGCTCAGGTCATGATCTCAGGGTCCTGGGATTGAGCACTAGGACAGGCTCTGCACTCAGCAGGGAGTCTGTTTCTCCCTCTGCCCCTCCCCCTGCACACTCTCTCTCTCTCAAATAAATAAAATCTTAAAAAAGAGAGAGATTCCAAGATTTCACTATCACTAGGTGTGGGTTTTTCCCTATTTATCCTTAAGAGCACTATCAGTAAGAAATGTTGTTTATCTTTAATTCTGGAAAGTTTATCTACATTCTTTCTTTAAATTTTTCTCTTTCGTATTTTAATTTTCTTCTTCATTTCTGGGACTCCCATTACTCAGATATTTTACTTCTATTACACATACTTCCAAGGTTTTCTTTTACATTTTCTTTTTGATTGAAAAATGTCTTCAATCTAGTTTTATAATTTGTTAATCCATTCCTTAGCTGTATCCATTCTCCTATTTATCCCAAATGTTATACTGTTTTTTATTTATCTTAGATATTGTATTCTTTTTTATACAAAGTACTTCTGCTTTGTTCTTTTTTGTAATGTTTTAACCACCTTTAATCACTAAGATATACTTTATATACAGTAAACGTACCCATTATAGTTTGGTGAGTTTTGACAAATGTATATAAACATGTAACTACCATCAATATCAAGATGTTGAACTTCTTTTTTTTTTAAAGATTTTATTTATTTATTTGAGAGAGAGAATGAGAGAGAGAGAGCACATGAGAGGGGGGAGGGTCAGAGGGAGAAGCAGACTCCCCGCTGAGCAGGGAGCCCGATGCGGGACTCGATCCTGGGACTCCAGGATCATGACCTGAGCCAAAGGCAGTCACTTAACCAACTGAGCCACCCAGGCGCCCAAGATGTTGAACTTCTTATGAAAGTTCACCCATGAAAGTATTCTTACCCATGAAAGTAATTCCATCACCCATGAACGTAGTCTCAAGCCCCTCCCCCAACCCTCAAGTCCATCTGCTTTCTGTCACTGTAGTTTACAATTGAATTTCATAAAAATGGATTCAGACAAAATGTATCCTGTGGTGTCTGGCTTCTTTCAATTAGCATTACTGGGTAGTATTCCATTGTATGGAAGTAATAATTTGTTTATTCATCTGTTGATGGGAACTTTGATTGTTCCCAGGTTAGGCCTACTAACTACTAAGCTGATATGAATATTCAAGTACAAGCCTTCTTATGGAAATATCTTTGTATTTATTGGATAAATACCTAGGAATGGAATTACAGGGTTGTATGGAATGCATATGTTTAGTTTTATAAGAAACTGTTGAACTGTTTCCTGCAGTGGTTGTACCATTTAATGGTCTTACCAATAAGATGTGAGAGTTTCAGTTTCTCCACATCCTTACCAATACAGGGTATTATTACATCCTTTAATTTTGGCCATTCTAGTGGGTATACATTAATATCACTTTGTGATTTTATTTGTATTTTCCTGTTGACTAGTTTTGCTGAGGATCATTTCATGTGCTTATTGGCTTATATATCTTCTTTTATAAAATGCTTGTTCAAATTTTTGGCCCACTTTTTCTGTAGGTTGTTTTCCTTTTATTATTATTATTAAGTTTGAGACTTCTTTGTATATTGTCAATACAAAACCTTTTCAGATATGTTTTTTTATTTTATTTTATTT
>NW_027853229.1:0-2008 GCF_054177405.1 Leptonychotes weddellii
ACACTGTTGATGGGAATGCAAGTTGGTACAGCCACTTTGGAAAACAGTGTGGAGGTTCCTCAAAAATTTAAAAATAGAGCTCCCCTATGACCCAGCAATTGCACTCCTGGGTATTTACCCCAAAGACACAAATGTAGTGAAAAGAAGGGCCATATGCACCCCAATGTTCATAGCAGCAATGTCCACAATAGCCAAACTGTGGGAAGAGCCGAGATGCCCTTCAACAGATGGATGGATAAAGAAGATGTGGCCCACATATACAATGGAATATTACTCAGCCATCAGAAAGGATGAATACCCAACTTTTACATCAACATGGATGGGACTGGAGGAGATTATGCTAAGTGAAATAAGCCAAGCAGAGAAAGTCAATTATCATATGATTTCACTTATTTGTGGAACATAAGGAATAGCATGGAGGACATTAGGAGAAGGAAGGGAAAAATGAAGGGGGGGGAATTGGAGGGAGAGATGAACCATGAGAGACTATGGACTCTGAGAAACAAACTGAGGGTTTTAGAGGGGAGGGGGGTGGAGGGATGGGTTAGCCCGGTGATGGGTGTTAAGGAGGGCACGTACTGCATGGAGCACTGGGTATTAAATGAAAACAATGCATTGTGGATCACCACATCAAAAACTAATGATGTACTGTATTGGTGACTAACATAACATAATAAAATTTAAAAAAAAAAAAGAAAGAAAAAATGGTGCCGATAGACCTGCTGGATGCAGAGTTGCCACAGACCTTCAATTTGTCAAAAATGCAGTCTCTTTGAAGTGCAATGCAGTGGGGTGTGCCTGTATTCTGTTTAGGATTGTTGAGATCATGAGGAAAATAGGCTATAATATTTGCTATTTTATTTATTTTATTTGATCTAGTTTTGGGTTGTGTAATTCAGGGTGTATTATGCTGCGCCACAGTAAAAGTGCTCCTAAAATTTAAGTGACTAAACCATCATAGTTTCATTTAATGTGTATGCTCCATGCACATCTCACATCAGTCACACAGGTCTTAGGATGACAGAGCTTTCACCATCTGGAACATGGCCAGTCTCCAGGGAAAGAGGGAAATAACAAAGCGTGTGCTGACTGTTAAAGACTTATTTTCTGGACGTCACACAAATCATAGCTACTCATGTTTTCTTAGCCAAGTCCAGGTCAAATGGCCGTGGCTCTCCTCAAAAGATTGGGCAACTGCAATCCTCTCAGGCTTGGAAAAGTGGAATAACTAAAAGATTGGTAAACAGCCCTGATGACTATCATAGTTCACAATTCTGGTAAGAAAATATTTAGTCCTCTCTCTATCCACATACAAAATATGCAGCCCACCTAAGGGAAGCAAGGCAAAAATTCTTCCTAGTCATGACATCAATTCCACAACCCAGAGTTTCTAAGGAATTTGGTGGTTTTGTGCAGTATCTTGATGTTAGGTCTGGATGCAGCTTTTCTTGAATTTGAAGGCCTATGAATGTCTCCAAAATCTAATATGCAATAATGGAACCAGGACAGATAACTGCAGAAAACATTCTGGCAGAAGAAGAACTGGGGCCACATAGTTCCACATAACCCAGTCTTCTCTGTAGCAGTTCTGAAAAGCTTCCGAAAAGACGTAGTAAGGATTCTCCCCAATACCTGGCAGGGAATGATTCCTTTTTTTTTTTTTTTTAATGTTATGTTAATCACCATACATTACATCATTAGTTTTTGATGTAGTGTTCCATGATTCATTGTTTGCATATAACACCCAGTGCTCCATGCAGTACGTGCCCTCTTTAATACTCATCACCAGGCTAACCCATCCCCCCCACCCTTTTCCCCTCTAGAACCCTCAGTTTGTTTTTCAGAGTCCATAGTCTCTCATGGTTCGTCTCCCCCTCCAATTTACCCCCCTTCATTCTTCCCTTCCTGCTATCTTCTTCTTCTTCTTTTTTTTTTAACATACAATGTATTATTTGTTTCATAGGTACAGGTCTGTGATTCAACAGTCTTACACAATTCACAGCGCTCA
>NW_027853230.1:0-259 GCF_054177405.1 Leptonychotes weddellii
GAAGGTTGGAAATGGTCTCTTCTGCTCTGACTCTTGGAAGAGACGCAGAAAGCCTCCAGGGAAAGCTGCCAGAGAACAAAAGCCCCCCAAAACCAGTTTTCACTGAGACCATCCCCCGCCACAGGGGGCAGGGCAACTCTGCCCAAACAGGGTTGCCGGAGTAACAGTGCAGCAGGCCCCTCCCCCAGAAGACAGGCTGGGAGAACAAGAGGCCAGCAACCCTAAGGTCCCTAGAAAACAGGTGCATCTTCCTTGGGTT
>NW_027853231.1:0-259 GCF_054177405.1 Leptonychotes weddellii
CGCTCAGCATAATACCCTCCAGTTCCATCCATGTCGTTGCAAATGGCAAGATCTCATTCTTTTTGATGGCTGCATAATATTCCATTGTATATATATACCACATCTTCTTTAGGGGATAGGTGATCTTAAAGGGTAATTTTATCCAGTCTGAGGAATCATTCTGGCCGTCTTGCTTCTTTGTTCCATTTTTTTCCCCCAGCCTCCATTCACATTCCTTCTCATTACCACCCCATCCACTTGGCAGATATGATACAGATGG
>NW_027853232.1:0-259 GCF_054177405.1 Leptonychotes weddellii
TTGGGGATTAAGGTAATGCTGGCCTCATAGAATGGGTCTGGCAGTTTTCCTTCTCTTTCCATTTTTTGAAACAGCTCCAGGAGACTAGGTATGATTTCTTCTTTGAATGTTTGGTAGAATTCCCCAGGGAATCCATCAGGCCCTGTACTCTTGTGTTTTGGGAGGTTTTGGATCACTGCTTCAATCTCGTTACTGGTCATTGCCCTATTCAGGTTGTAAGTTTCTTCCTGTTTCAGTCTTGGCAGCTTATAGGTTTCCA
>NW_027853233.1:0-259 GCF_054177405.1 Leptonychotes weddellii
CCTCCGCTTTGTTCCAAGCTGCAGCACCCCTTCTCACAGGTCCTCCCCCCCACAATCACACCCTCTGTATTCAAGACTTGCACTGAGTCCACCTCCTCTCCCTTCAATCCTTCCCCAGGCTTCTCCGCTAACAGGAGCTTTACCCTCCTCCTACTCTTACTTCCCCCGCTGGTGTGCACGGCTCTGACTGAGGCTCCACGTGCCCACATGCACACATACCCATCACAGCCCCGAACGGACGGCAACAGAAAGCAGATGC
>NW_027853234.1:0-259 GCF_054177405.1 Leptonychotes weddellii
ACATAGACTTCAGGCCTCTTGCATCCGTAAGGCATTAGTGCATCAAGCACTCCAAAATGTATGGATTGTAGGGAAGTCTGGGATCCTGAGGGAAGGACCAGGGTGGTGGCCATGGACCAACCAATACCCAAGACGTTCAATATTTGAACCACCAATACAGTTTACATGGATGTGTATCAGCCAAATATCAGACAGCATACAGTGAATTTTCTTTATTGTTCTCTACTCATAACTCATATTGTCATTTATTGCAATTAGC
>NW_027853235.1:0-259 GCF_054177405.1 Leptonychotes weddellii
TAAACCCCTGGCCAGACTTACCAAAAAGAAAAGAGAAACGGGGGCGCCTGGGTGGCTCATTTGGTTAAGCATCTGCCTTCGGCTCGGGTCATGATCCCAGAGTCCCGGGATCAAGCCCCGCGTTGGGCTCCCTGCTCAGCGGGGAGCCTGCTTCTCCCTCTGCCCCTCACCCATTTATGCTCTCTCTCTCACTCTTGCTCTCTCTCAAATAAATAAATAAAATCTTTTAAAAAAGTGTTTTAAAAGAAAAGAGAAATGA
>NW_027853236.1:0-259 GCF_054177405.1 Leptonychotes weddellii
GGCAACCATCACCACCGTCCATCTCCAGAACTTTTTCATCTTCCCCACTGGAAACTCCATACCTATTAAACAATAACTTTTCACCCCCTCTCCTCCCAACCCCTGACAACACATTCACAAACTTTCTGTCTCTATGAATTCGACTACTCTGGTTACCTCATACAGTGGAATCACACCGTATTTTCCTTTTGCGATGGGCTTATTTCCCTTAGCATGATGTCTTCAAGGTCCATCCATGTCGTACCATGTTTCAGAATTT
>NW_027853237.1:0-259 GCF_054177405.1 Leptonychotes weddellii
TGGCCATCAGGGATCCTGGGACAAAACCCACACTAATGTCCTCCACATCTGCATCGGGCTGGAGGAGCATGCAGAGCAGGTAGGCGATGTCCCTGCTGTGCAGGTAAGGGCTGCATCTGAGCTGGTCCCAGGACTTGGAGTGAGGGCTCCTTTTGGTCTTGGGTGTTGTGTTGGGGGTGCGGTGGCTGACTTTGCGTTGATCAGACACCCTGGGTGAATGGGTGCTCTTGGGTGTCCATGGGCACAGGTGGCTGTGACC
>NW_027853238.1:0-259 GCF_054177405.1 Leptonychotes weddellii
ATGACATTTTTCAAAGTGCTGGAACAAACAATCCTAAAATTTGTATGGAATCAGAAAGATCCCGAATTGCCAAGGAAATGTTGGAAAAGAAAAACAAAGCTGGGGGCATCATGTTTTAAGCTATATTACAAAGCTGTGATCACCAAGACAGCATGGTACTGGCACAAAAACAGACATACAGACCAATGGAACAAAATAAACCTTTGCTTTCTGAGACCAAGATGGGGTCAGTTCAATGACAGTTTCCAAATAACTAAAA
>NW_027853239.1:0-259 GCF_054177405.1 Leptonychotes weddellii
CAGGCGCCCCTGCAGAGGAGACTCTGGGTGTCCTGACCACAGCTCCCTTCCCCCAGCAGCGGGGGCTGGCTGACACACAGGCGCCCCTTCAGAGAAGTGCCCTCAGTCAGTGCCTCCCCTGGGGCCGCGCCCGCCCCAATCTGGAGGACACACATGCACACGCATGCACGAAAGGGCCTCGTGTCCTGCTGGGCCTGCCTGGGGGGCTCGGTTCACACTCCTGAGCCCCCCCCGGGGGGGACAGGCTGCAGCATGACTC
>NW_027853240.1:0-2008 GCF_054177405.1 Leptonychotes weddellii
ACACTATATCATTCTTAAAGGCTCTATCCAACAAGAAAATCTAGCAATTGTAAATATTTATGCTCCTAACTTGGGAGCAGCCAATTATATAAACCAGTTAATAACAAAATTAAAGAAACACATTGATAATACACAATAATAGTAGGGGACTTCAACACCCCACTCACAGCAATGGACAGATAATCTAAGCAGAAGATCAACAAGGAAACAAGGGCTTTGAATGACACACTGGACCAGATGGACTTCACAGATATATACAAAGCATTCCAACCTAAAGCAACAGAAAACACATTCTTCTCAAGTGCACAAGGAACATTCTCCAGAATAGATCACATCCTGGGTCACAAATCAGGACTCAACTGGTACAAAAAGATTAAGATCATACCATGCATATTTTTAGACCACAATGCTATGAAACTTGAAGTCAACCACAAGAAAAAAATTGGAAGGACAACAAACACATGGAGGTTAAAGAACATCCTACAGGAATGAATGGGTCAACCAGGAAAATTAAAGGAGAATTTAAAAAATACATGGAAGCAAATGAAAATGAAAACACGACACTTCAAAACCTCTGGGATAAAGCAAAGGTGGTCCTAAGAGGGAAGTATATAGCAATACAGGCCTTCCTCAAGAAGCAAAAAAAGTCTCAAATACAAAAGCTAACCTTATACCTAAAGGAGCTGGAAAAAGTACATAAAATAAAGCCTAAATCGAGCAGAAGAAGATAAATAATGAAAATTAGAGCAGAAATCAATGTTATAGAAATTAAAAAAAAAAGTAGAACAGATAAATGAAACTAGGAGTTAGTTCTTTGAAAGAACTAACAAGATTGACAAACCAGTAGCCAGGCTTATCAAAAAGAAAGAAGAAAGGACCCAAATAAATAAAATCATGAGAAAGAGGAGAGATTACAACCAACACCAAAGAAATAAAAACAATGATATGTCAATAAATTAGCCAATCTAGGAGAAATGGATAAATTCCTAGAAAAATACAAACTACCAAAACTGAAACAGGAAGAAATAGAAAACCTGAACAGACCCATAACCAGCAAACAAATTGAATCAGTAATCAAAAATCTCCCACAGGGATGCCTGGGTGGGTGGCTCAGTTGGTTTCATCGTTCAACTCTTGCTTTTGGCTCAGGTCATGATTTCAGGGTCCTAGGACTGAGCCTCATGTCAGGCTCCATGCTGAGCACAGAGTCTGCTTGTCCCTTTCCCTCTGTTCCTCCCCAACTCACATTCTCTCTCAAAGAAATACATAAAATCTTTAAAAAAAAAAAAAACTCCCAACAAACAGTTGTCCAGGGTCAGATGGTCATTTAAAGAAAAATACCCGTGCTCGCTTCAGCAGCACATATACTAAAATTGGAATGATACAGAGATTAGCATGGCCCCTGCACAAGGATGACACACAAATTTGTGAAGCGTTCCAATTTTTTTCCTTACCTACAGAGGGAGGAACATCAGAATAACGTCAGACCTATCCACAGACACCTGGCAAGCCAGAAAGGCCTGGCAAGACATATTCAGGGTACTAAACAAGAAGAACATGCAGCCAAGAATACTTTATCTGGCAAGGCTGTCATTTAGAATGGATGGAAAGATGCAGAGCTTCCAAGACCAGCAGAAACTGAAAGAACATGTGACCACTAAGCCAGCCCTGCAAGAAATATTAAGGGGGGGTACTATAAAAGGAGAAAGACCCCAAGAGTGATATAGAACAGAAATTTACAGGGACAATCAATAAAAACAACGTCTTCACAGGCAACATGATGACAATTAATTCATATCTTTCAATAATCACGCTCAACGTGAATGGCCTAAATGCTCCCATAAAACGGCACAGGGTTACAGATTGGATAAAAAGACAGGACCCACCCATATGCTGCCTATAGGAGACTCATTTTGAACCTAAAGATACATCCAGACTGAAAGTGAAGGGATGGAGATCCATTTTCCATGCCAGCGGACCTCAAAAGAAAGCTGGGGTAGCAATTCTT
>NW_027853242.1:0-259 GCF_054177405.1 Leptonychotes weddellii
GCAATCTGTGGTTGTTCCTTGGTGTGTAGAAGCATCACCCTGTGTCTGTGGTGTTCATCCCCCTGGCGATTTGCTGGCAATCTTTGGTTGTTCCTTGGTGTGTAGAAGCATCACCCTGTCTCTGCCCTCATCTTCCCGTGGTGTTCTCTCTGTGTGCACGTCTGTGTCCCAGTTTCCCCTTTTTATAAGGACACCAGTCGTTTGGGATTGGGGGCCCACCCTACTCCAGTATGACCTCATCTTAGCTAATGACACCAGC
>NW_027853243.1:0-259 GCF_054177405.1 Leptonychotes weddellii
GATTGAGATGATGAAATGAGTTAGGGCTCTAAAGAGCTTGCCATCTAGTGAGTGTTATCTATTTGATAAACACCTATTATTTTATGTAGGTTGTATTCAAAATATTTTTCTGTTTTATTAAATGGTTTGAACTCTTGAAAAATCTCCTTGTCTCCATTGTGGCATATTAGAAAATTGCAAGGATATTGGTATAGAAATAAAATGAGATCTCACACCCCAAAATAATCAGAAGTATATAGTGATAGATAGCCTTTAGTGA
>NW_027853244.1:0-259 GCF_054177405.1 Leptonychotes weddellii
AAGTGCGATTCTTGCACAAGGGGAGTCCCTTCCCGTACAAGCACTGTCTTTATGTGTCTTTCCCGCCTTGGGCTTCTGCAGCTCCTCTGGTGTCCGGTGACAGAATGGGCCCCAGATGCAAAGGCCTTTCTACCGCGTGGCCTCTCCTAACCGGCAGAGGAAGCGCTCCAACTGTGGGCGTAGCCAGAGAGCTCGCCAATGAGCCGCCTGCACGCCGAGGAAGCGCCTGGCGCAGCGCTCCGGACACATTGTGGAAGAG
>NW_027853245.1:0-259 GCF_054177405.1 Leptonychotes weddellii
GAGCAGGGAGCCCGATGTAGGGCTCGATCCCAGGACCCTGGGACCATGACCTGAGCGGACGGCAGATGCTTAATGACTGAGCCACCCAGGCGCCCCCGTTGAGGATTTTTGCATCTATATTCATGAGAGATATTGGCTTATAGTTCCTCTTTTTAAATTGTGTCTTTATCTGGTTTCGGTATCAGGGTGATACTGGCCTCGTAGAATGAATTTGGAAGTTTTCCTTTGTCTTGTGTTTTGGAATAGTTTGAGAAGAATA
>NW_027853246.1:0-259 GCF_054177405.1 Leptonychotes weddellii
TGAAATATTGCTATGAACAGAGGTATCCAATAGGATAGCTTAGTTTTTGGGATGGCAATGGGAAAGAAGTATAGCATGCTTTTTAAAAAATTATACCCATGATAGATAAATTAAAATGAATCTCAAAAGAAAAGGACTTGGACATCAGTGCTGTGTCTATTCTTTGAAATACCATAACATTTTCTGTGAATACAGTTAAAAAAAGTGTAATGACTTTTGGCCTTATTTTTTCCCATTTCTCTTTGTGTCACAGATAAAC
>NW_027853247.1:0-259 GCF_054177405.1 Leptonychotes weddellii
GAAGCACTGACCGCACTCCCTTCCCTCACCCCGGCATCAGGGAAGGGTCCCGGCCCCATGCCCTGGACACTGGCGCTCTACCTCCAAGCTGTCTCAGCCTCTAGGACTCTCCACCGTCCTTCCCCACCCCCGGCCCCGCGCAGTCCCACCTTGAGCTCTGCAGTGAAGGCCTATAAATATCTGGAGCCGCAGCGGCGTGGGCCGCGGGAGCTCGGGCCTCCCCTCCAGCCCCCGCCCAGAGCCTCCCGCACACCCGCAC
>NW_027853248.1:0-259 GCF_054177405.1 Leptonychotes weddellii
ATCTAATCTAGATACTCTTAACAACTAGGGCAAATGAGGCAGAAGAACGACTTAGTGATCTAGAAGACCAATTGATCAAAAAGAAGGAAAAAGAGGAGGCTTGGGAGAAACAGCTCAAAATCCATGAAAACAGAATTAAGAGAAATAAGAGACACCATGAAACGTGCCAATGTCAGAATTATTGGGATCCCTGAGGGGTGGAGAGAGAAAGAGAGTACTAGAAGATGTATTTGAGCAAATCATAGCTGAGAACTTCTCT
>NW_027853249.1:0-259 GCF_054177405.1 Leptonychotes weddellii
CCAGAGAGAGGCCCACGCAGAACTCGTACAGGAAGCCACGGAGAGAGGTGGAGGCCTTTGGGAGTTGCTTCAGTGCCAGGGTGGTGCCTGGGGGCAGTGGGGACAGGTGTGGAGGGAGAGTGAGAGCCGCGGCCCGCCCCGCCCCAGCCCTGACTCTTTCCCACACGCCATCGCCCCCTCCTGCAAACCCTGCCTCCCCACCACGCCACCCTAAACGCAGCGTGGCCACGGAAACGCTGTCAGTGGTGATTAATAATAA
>NW_027853250.1:0-259 GCF_054177405.1 Leptonychotes weddellii
AAGGTCCTGGAAAAGCTGAATATCCACGTGGGAAAAAAACAGACTTTGACCCCTATATTACCCCATGTGAAAAAATTTTTATTTTTATTTTTTAAATTTTTATTTTATTATGTTAGTCACCATACAGTACATCATTAGTTTTTGATATAGGGTCCCATGATTCATTGTTTGCATATAACACCCAGTGCTCCATGCAATATGTGCCCTCCTTAATACCCATCACCGGGCTAACCCATTCCCCCACCACCCTCCCCTCTAA
>NW_027853251.1:0-2008 GCF_054177405.1 Leptonychotes weddellii
AGCCACCCAGGTGCCCCGGGGTTGTTTTATTCTTATTCTTATTTCTTTTTGGAGGGAAGCAGCAGGAAGTGGTGATGGGTAGGATTTAGGTGATACGCTCAGAAACTGGTTCACCAGTGATTATATTCATGTTCCACGCTTGAGGTGGTGTTAGCCTGGTTCAGAGCCAAGATACTCACGGAGGCTGTCTGGCACAGTGGTTAAGGTACTGGCTCTGGAACCAGACAGATCTCGGTAGCTTCTAGCTGTGTGATTCTGGAAAAAACACCTTACCTAGCCAAAGGCCTGTGTCCTCATTCGAAATTAGGGCTAGTAAAATACCCACCAAGTTTGGGGTCAGAATTAAATGAGGTAACATAGGTGAAGCATTTAGCACCCTGCCTGGCACATAGGAAGAGCTTAACAAATGATAGCCTTGATTATGATTATGATTGTTTTTGAGAGAGAGAGAGTGTGTGGGGAGGGGCAGAGCGAGGAGAGAGAGACAATCTTAAGCAGGCTCCAAACCCAACACAGAGCCCGATGTGGGGCTTGATCCCACAACCTTGAGATCATAACCTGAGCCGAAACCAAGAGTCAAATGCTTAACCGACTGGCCACCCAGGCACCCCAGCCATGATTATTATTATATATAATAAGGCACATCAGAGGGATGCCTAGGTGTCTCAGTCGGTTAAGTGTCTGCCTTCAGCTCAGGTCATGATCTTGGGTCCCGGGATCGAGTCCCGTGTTGGGCTCCCTGCTTCTCCCTCTTTCTCTGCCCTGCCCCCCGCACTCATGCTCTCTCTCTCTCAAATAAATAAAATCTTTAATAAAAAAAGTAAGGCACATCAGAGCATTGCTAATTAGTTATGAAATATTACCTTCCAAGTGTGAAACACCATGTTGGGCTTATGTGGGATATAATATACCTTGATATCAAGGGGAACATAGAATCTAGTTGGGGAGCTAGAAAGCACATTCATCAAAAGATATTCTGATAATATTTGGGAACACACGTTAAGTGACATATATTAGGGTATGTTAAGAATTTAGGGTCAGTTTTTATTTTTATTTTTTATTTTTTTAAAGATTTTATTTATTTATTTGAGAGAGAGAGAATGAGAGAGAGCACATGAGAGGGGGGAGGGTCAGAGGGAGAAGCAGACTCCCTGCGGAGCAGGGAGCTTGATGCGGGACTCGATCCAGGGACTCCAGGATCATGACCTGAGCCGAAGGCAGTCTCTTAACCAACTGAGCCACCCAGGCGCCCCTAGGGTCAGTTTTTAAATTAAGGATATTCAAACACAGATAACTAGAAGACCTTTTGAGTCACACAGTTTTAGAGCTAAAGAGGACCATAGATTTTATAGGTAAGTAAACTGAAATCCAAGAGGAATTTAATGCTTATACTAGCAGGTCATAGAGAAGCCAGAAGTAGACTCAGGTTTGGGTCCAAGTTTGGGCCCTGCCACTAACTAGCTGTGTGTGTGTTTTAATTTTTAAAAATTTTTAAAAATGTATTTATTTATTTGAGCGGGGCATGGGGGGAGGGAGAGCATGAGTGGGGGGAGGGGTAGAGGGAGAGGGAAAGAGAGAGAAGCAGACTCCCTGGACACAAAGCTCAATCCCAGCTAGGACTCTGAGATCATGACCTGAGCCAAAGTCAGACATTTAACCAACTGAGCCACCTAGGCGCCCCAGCTGTGTGTTCTTGAGCAAGTCACTTACCTCTGAGCCTCGCTCGCCTCATCTGCGATATTCTATCATCTCAGACCCCAGCTTTCTGACCCCCAACCTATCTCTCAGGATGATGCCTTACAACCCTACTTTACACTGAATTATTTAATATATTGGTCCAGTTTCTATGGTAACCGAAAATTAACATCTCTAAAAGCAGAGTTAGCCTTGCTAGTAGCAGGGGCAGGATAGTATATGGGAAACCCTCTGAAGCTAAAGAGTACTTTCGACCCACATGTCATTCTCTTTAAAATAAGTTGAATTCTAGGGGCGCCTGGGTGGCTCAGTC
>NW_027853252.1:0-259 GCF_054177405.1 Leptonychotes weddellii
ACATCAAAAACTAATGATGTAATGTATTGTGACTAACACAACATAATAAAATAAAATTTAAAAAAAATTAATTAATTAAAAAAAAAAAAATGCTGATCTCCAAAGCCACTGCTCTGTAGCTCACTTGAAAATAGATTCTCAACTGGAGATGGTAGAGTTAAATACCAGAACTCTGTCTGCCTAACTTAGTCTGAAAAGGGCCCTCCCCTTCCCCTCATTCTAATTTGTGACCACACTCCTTACTACCACATACTTAGAA
>NW_027853253.1:0-259 GCF_054177405.1 Leptonychotes weddellii
TATGAAGGGATAGAATATGACTCTAAAAATGAAAAATAAAAATGTTTTTTTAAAAAAAGAGATTGATAAGATGTTAGTTGAAAAAGGGAAAAAGAAAAATTCAAAAAAAGAAAAAAAGACAGTTAAAAAAAAATAACTTTGAGAGACTAAAGAATCATGGTAAAAAAGCCATGAATTCTATGTGCAGTATTCCCCTAGCACTGGAGTTCTGCCGTTCTCATTGATTGGTAAACTTGAGACCCCAAGTTTAATTGCCATA
>NW_027853254.1:0-259 GCF_054177405.1 Leptonychotes weddellii
GGCGCTAAGGGGGGTGGCGGGCAGGGTGAGAGGAACTGGGGATGGAAGTGCGCTGTGCCCAGAGCCTGTGGCTCCTGACTAGCTGAGCAGCAGACGGAGGTACAGGCAATAAGGAAAGCAGGGTGAACTAATGTGGGGAGAGAACTCAGTGTGGTTCCAAAAGTCTGGCTATGAAGGCAGAGAAAGTTCCAGTTGGAAGAGAGTGAGGGTGAAGGAGGACCTCTTTGCCAAAGAGGAGAGATTTGAGTGTGTGAGTGCC
>NW_027853255.1:0-259 GCF_054177405.1 Leptonychotes weddellii
CCTGGGCTGCAAGTTTGGTTCAACATCCGCAAATCAATCTACGTGATACAATACATTAACAAAAGAAAGAATAAGAATCATATGACCCTCTCAATAGATGCAGAAAAAGCATTTGACAAAGTACAGCATCCTTTCTTGATCAAAACTCTTCAGAGTATAGGGATCAAGGGTATATACCTCAATATCATAAAAACCATCTATGAAAAACCTGCAGCGAATATCATTCTCAATGCAGAAAAACTGAGAGCTTTCCCCCTAA
>NW_027853256.1:0-259 GCF_054177405.1 Leptonychotes weddellii
ATTAGGAGTTTGTAAATTGCCACAGAACTGTGAAAAGAATTAGGTCTCCAAAAATTTTTGACTAATTATGTAAAAAGATATTAAAAACACACTCAAGTGAAAGGGGAACCCTCCTACACTGTTGGTGGGAATGTAAGCTGGTGCAGCCACTCTGGAAAACAGTATGGAGGTTCCTCAAAAAATTGAAAATAGAGCTACCTTACGACCCAATGCAATTGCACTACTGGGTATTTACCCCGAAGATACAAATGTAGTGATC
>NW_027853257.1:0-259 GCF_054177405.1 Leptonychotes weddellii
ACTTCCCCCCCCCTCCCCTCCCCTCTCACACCCTCAATTTGTTTCTCAGAGCCTATAGTCTCTCATGGTTCATCTCCCCCTCCGATTCCACCCCCCCCTTCATTTTTTCCTTCCTTCTCCTAATGTCCTCCGTGCTATTCCTTATGTTCCACACCTAAGTGAAACTATATAATTGACTTTCTCTGCTTGACTTATTTCACTTATTTCCATGTTGATGCAAATGTTGGGTATTCATCCTTTCTGATGGCTGAGTAGTATT
>NW_027853258.1:0-259 GCF_054177405.1 Leptonychotes weddellii
CTAACACATCTCCTAGATGGCCCTGAGCACACTGAGGTTTCAGAAAACCTCTGCAGTGAGCTGGTGCAGCCACTCTGGAAAGCAGTATGGAGGTTCCTCAAAAAGTCGAAAATAGAGCTACCCTACAACCCAGCAATTGCACTACTGGGTATTCACCCCAAAGATACAAATGTAGTGATCCGAAGGGACATGTGTGCCCCAATGTTTATAGAAGTAATGTCCACAATAGCCAAACTATGGAAAGAGCCTAGATGTCCAT
>NW_027853259.1:0-259 GCF_054177405.1 Leptonychotes weddellii
ATCACCACATCAAAAACTAATGATGTATTGTATGGTGACTAATATAACATAATAAAATTAAAAAAAAAAAAGAAGAATTCTACTCTTTGCTTGCATTATGCAAAGACCAATAAAGAGAATCTAATTCATAACAAAAAGTTATAATTATTAAACTCCTGGTTTCTGTTCTCTGATCCTCCCTTATGGACGCTGCTCTAGAATCTTTTATTCTTTGCTTCTCACTTGCCATTTTGTAGCAAAATATGTTCTCCCTGATAAA
>NW_027853260.1:0-259 GCF_054177405.1 Leptonychotes weddellii
GGCACTACTTAGTAAACATTCATCAAGCAAAAGCTATTATTATTAGCCTCTTTCTACTGCCCTCTGTTAGAAAAAATAATTGCACTGTGCTAATTTTCTAGGTGGCTCCCAAATAGTATTTTTTTTTGTAGTTTTTAATTTTATTATGTTATGTTAGTCACCATACAATACATCATTAGTTTTTGATGTAGTGATCCACGATCCATTGTTTTCGTATAACACCCAGTGCTCCAAGCAGTACGTGCCCTCCTTAATACCC
>NW_027853261.1:0-259 GCF_054177405.1 Leptonychotes weddellii
CCGCCTCCTGCCAGAGAAGGGCAGCTGGTTTCAGCTGGTGACCAGAGCCCCGGGCTCCCGCTGACAGGTGCGCTCCCAGCCTGGGCTGCAGAGTGCATTCCAGAGCCGGCCAGTGGCAGGGCATGAGCCCCTCCGGTACTTCCTGCAGTGGCCTGAGCCGGGACAAGAGAGGGAAGGAGACAGAGCCCCACTTACGGAGTGTCTCCTGGGAGCCAGTATGTTGGGTCCATGATCCCTTAATCTTCCTGACAGTCCCCAG
>NW_027853262.1:0-2008 GCF_054177405.1 Leptonychotes weddellii
AAAATCTTTAAAAAAAAAAAGTTGACTAATAACAAAAGCTAGAGCCTATTTTATATGACTGAGCATGCAATATTTGAATAAATGCAGTCTGAACACTATGGCTATAACATCGATTTTCCTGAAATTAGAACCATTCTGCATCCAATCAACCTGCCTCTCTATTGCTGACAAAAACCATCGAGGAGATGAAGAAAAATCTCATTTGTGCCAGTATCTGGCACACTAACACAAGTTAATTTGTCAATTAAACTATCAGTGTAATGGGGAATGTTACAAACTAACATTAGCAGGTTAAGAGAGGCAAGCTGTATAATTCATAAAAAGAAACGCAAGTCCACAACAAAAACTCAGATGTAACTTAAATGAAGATGAATGACAAAACTGAATTAAAGACAGAGTCTGGGTGACCTCTAGTGTTACTGAGAAGAATATGAGGTAAGTATGAGAAATGGAAAGAAGCCCACAGTGCAGAAGTCTAAGTATATATCTCTCTATATAACTATATGTATACACCTATGTATATAATAAATACATATATACATATGTTATATATATATATACACATACATATCACTTCATTGCAACATAGTCATCATTTCCATCTCTTTAAAAGTCACCTGAGAAACAACACGTAGGATTTTACATTTCACTCTTCATCACAAAAACACCGACTGCTCTGACTTACTTAGTATTTAAATGTCTTCATTTGTATATACACAGAACTTTGAGATCTTAGCCTCACCATTCAAATACCTTTGGGGGAAATGAAATAATGCTTTGTATTAAATGTTAAATAACAGTAGGTTTCCCAACTGATATTGGAAAAAGGTCAAGGGAATGCAGAGAGGCAATAAAGTCATTCCAATTTCAGTAGTGTTGAGAGTGCTTACATTCAGTTGCTTCACCTTCTAATGTATGCATTGATTTTTCTAAAAGCACAGTTCTGATCACCTTCAATCAAGGTTCTTCAAAAACCCCGAACTGCCTATCAAATTAAGAACAAATCCTTAGGTGGGTCAATCAAGGTCTCCCATAATATGACCACCCCGACCTTCATTCCCATGAAGAAAGCATTGCCAGATGTCACAGTGCTTGTATTATTTTTGCACGTGCAGACTTCCCACTTACTGGGTGTCTTTTTTAACTTCCGGTATTTTGCAAACCTTTGCGTAAAGATAGCCCCAAATCTGGGAAGAGCTGGCAACTTATTTCTGATAATCTCCTGATTTCAACTCTTATTTCACCACTTGCTAAATGTATAATTTTGGAAAATCTACTTGGCCTAACTTCAACTCAGTTTGATCATTCCTAATATAAGGATAATATGTATCATGGATATATTACTACAGCTGCCTCTGCGTGACAAAAAGCAAAGGAGGGTAGAATGGAACCAAGGTCAAATACCATCTCTGCCATTGATTAACTTTGGGATTCTGGGTAAATCAGTCAACTCTCTTAGTTCCATTTTGTAAAACAGATGCAATAATAACCAACTTTATAATATTGATGCAAGGATTAAAATCAGATGATTTATATGAAAAAGCACTCAGCATATCATACGCATTCAGTAAATGCCTAACCCTGTACACTTTGGGACCACTGTCTCTACCTACTTCTTTCATTGGGGGGAGCGGGGGGCATGGATTTCAGATGATGCCAACAAGCCCTCCAGTTGGGCTGGAGCCTGTGGTTGCACTGTTCCTCCTGTTCCTACCACAAGTGGAATCAGCCAAGGATCGAGATGTTAATAGTACAACAAGGCATAGTTATGACAGGGCATCTGATAATCTTAAATTACAGGATGGTCCAGTAAGCCTTCTAAACTCAACATTATGTGATCAGTAAAGTTATTTTAGGTTGTAGTCTTGGTATAAACCAGGCTCAGAGTGAAAAGTTAAGACAAAGTTTTAATGTATGATTCAGCCTATGTAGGTATCTAGAGTAGTCAAACTCATAAAAACAGAAAGTAGAATGGTGGTTGCCAGTGGCTGGGCGGGGGGGGGGGGGG
>NW_027853263.1:0-259 GCF_054177405.1 Leptonychotes weddellii
CCCTCAGTAAGTGTAGGAAAGGATTTGTCCAAACTTAGAAAAAAAAGCTTAATTCAGAGTAAGTAAGAAAAATAAAATGTGAAAGTGATTTAAGGGGTGCCTGGGTGGCTCCATCGGTTGAGCGTCCAACTCAATTTTGGCTCAGGTCATGACCTTAGGATTGTGAGATTGAGCCCCATGTCACGCTCCACACTCAGCATGGAGTCTGCTGGAGATTCTCTCTCTCTCCCTCTGCCCTTCCCCCAGCTCGCTTGCTCTT
>NW_027853264.1:0-259 GCF_054177405.1 Leptonychotes weddellii
ATGGATGAACCTTGGAAACACGCCGAGTGGAAGAAGGCAGACACAAAAGGCCACATGTTGTGTGATTCTATTTATATGAAATGTCCATGATAGGAAATCCAGATGGACAGAAAGTAGATCAGTTGTTGACAGGGACTGGGGAGAGGGAGCAATGAGAGTGACTATTAAGGAATAATGTGTGTGGTGGGTTTTTTCGGAGTGATGAAAATATTCTGGGAGCACCTGGGTGACTCAGTCAGTTGAGCATCCGACTCTTGAT
>NW_027853265.1:0-259 GCF_054177405.1 Leptonychotes weddellii
TAAATAAGAAAGAAAAGAAAAAAAAAAAAGAAGAGGAAGAAAGGAAAAGAAAAAAGACTATAAACAACTCCTGTCCACTTTAGAGGCGCCTGGCTTGTACCACTAACCATGAATAAAGACAATGATAGCATGGTCTAAACCAATGATTGGCAGTACTCCCTGTGCATAAGAATCATCTAGCAAGCTTTTTATAAGTACAAATGCCCGGGACCCAAGCCCCAAAGATCTGTTTCAGTTGGTCTTGAGGAAGCTAGGCATC
>NW_027853266.1:0-259 GCF_054177405.1 Leptonychotes weddellii
TTATATTTAAAGGCAGAATTTTAGGGACGTCTGGGTGGCTCAGTGGGTGAAGCGTCTGCCTTCGGCAAAGGTCGTGATCCCAGGGTCCCGGGATGGAGCCCCGCATCGGGCTCCTTGCTCAGTGGGGAGACTGCTTCCCCCTCTCCCTCTGACCTTCCCCCCTGCTCGTTCTCTCCCTCTCTCTCTGGCAAATAAAGGAAATGAAACTTTTTAAGAAAAATAAAGGCAGATTTTAAGAAATAACCTCTGAAAAGCTTAG
>NW_027853267.1:0-259 GCF_054177405.1 Leptonychotes weddellii
TCTTTCTCTGTTTGACTTATTTGACAGGAGTCCATCAAAATCCTAAAGGAGAACACAGGCAGCAACCTCTTTGACCTCAGCCGGCCTTTTAAATTTTTAATTGAGGAAACATATTTAAAGTTTTAAACTACTAGATCTATTTTGCTTTGATTGGCCACTATGTAAAACCAGACAGAGCCCATCTATAGTAGTACCATCAATCAAAATGTGTTTCTTCATTTTATTTCCTGCCTCTACTATTAACTTGTCACTACCAACC
>NW_027853268.1:0-259 GCF_054177405.1 Leptonychotes weddellii
TGGATGTACAGGACAGCCAGAAAACCAGCCATACTGGACTGTTCTTCTGCCTAGAAGGTTTGCACAGTGGATGATTTTCTGTTAGAAAAGACTTCAAGAGTCTTAGCCTCAAGTTTCCATTTCATGTCAAGGTATGATGTCCATATGGAACTTCCAAGCAAGAATCAAAATAGAAGAGTGGTTACAAGAAACATAGCACCTATTCAACAAATTGCTTGCCAGACTAAGAGTATTAATCACCTGTCTCTAGCTCTTTATC
>NW_027853269.1:0-259 GCF_054177405.1 Leptonychotes weddellii
AGGCCATGATCCTGGAGTCCCGGGATCGAGTCCCGCATCAGGCTCCCTGCTCGGCGGGGAGCCTGCCTCTCCCTCTGACCCTCCCCCCCTCTCATGTGCTCTCTCTCTCTCATTCTCTCTGTCTCAAATAAATAAATAAAATCTTAAAAAAAAAAGAAAAGTCTTGGGGCGCCTGGGTGGCTCAGACGGTTAAGCGTCTGCCTTCGGCTCAGGTCATGATCCTGGAGTCCCTGGATCGAGTCCCGCATCGGGCTCCCTG
>NW_027853270.1:0-259 GCF_054177405.1 Leptonychotes weddellii
ATATATCTGTTTTGTTCACTGTGTTTCCACGTATCTAACAGTGCCTGGTACATAACAGCTCATTGTTAAATAAAATGAATGAGTATCTGATATATCAGATAAAGGGCTAGTATCCAAAATCTATAAAGAACTCATCAAACTCAACACCCAAAGAACAAAGAATCCAATCAAGAAATGGGCAGAAGACATGAACAGACATATCCCAAAGAAGACATCCAAATGGCCAACAGACACATGAAAAAGTGCTCAATATCGCTCA
>NW_027853271.1:0-259 GCF_054177405.1 Leptonychotes weddellii
GAGGAGGGCACGTTCTGCATGGAGCACTGGGTGTTATGCACAAACAATGAATCCTGGAACACTACATCTAAAACTAATGATGTAATGTATGGGGATTAACATAAGAATAAAAAAAAAATTAAAAAAAAAATCAAAGTGCTCAATGAAGTAGCATGTGAGCTGGGGTTCTGTCACTTCCTGCCCAATTCTGTTTGTAAATTGTATGCACATCCCAGACTGACCAGGAGGAGCTCCCGTGGTCCCCTCAGTGCCCTAAAAT
>NW_027853272.1:0-259 GCF_054177405.1 Leptonychotes weddellii
AGATAAAAAGGTTCTGCACAGCAAAGGAAACAGTCAAAAAATGAAAAGACAACCCACGGAATAGTAGAAGATATTTGCAAATAACATAACAGATAAAGGGCTAGTATCCAAGATCTATAAAGAACTTCTCAAACTCAACACCCAAAAAACAATCCAATCAAGAAATGGGCAGAAGACATGAACAGACATTTCTCTAAAGTAGACATCCAAATGGCCAATAGACACATGAAAAAATGCTCCACATCACTTGCCATCAAGG
>NW_027853273.1:0-2008 GCF_054177405.1 Leptonychotes weddellii
AAAAAAAAAAAGAATGAAATCTTGCCATTTGCATTGATGTGGTTGTAACTGGAGGGTAATATGCTGAGCGAAATACATCAATCAGAGAAAGACATGTATCATATGACCTCACTGATATGAGGAATTCTTAATCTCAGGAAACAAACTGAGGGTTGCTGGAGTGGTAGGGGGTGGGAGGTATGGGGTGGCTGGGTGATATACATTGGGGAGGGTATATGCTATGGTGAGCACTGTGAATTGTGCAAGAGTGTTGAATCACAGATCTGTACCTCTGAAACAAATAATACATTGTATGTTAAAAAAAAAAAAAGAAGCAGA
This sequence comes from Leptonychotes weddellii, assembly GCF_054177405.1. Lineage (NCBI taxonomy): Eukaryota > Metazoa > Chordata > Mammalia > Carnivora > Phocidae > Leptonychotes > Leptonychotes weddellii. The sequence continues at coordinate 319 of NW_027853273.1, forward strand.
AGATAGCTGGAGGGGAAGAATGAAGGAGGGGAATCAGAAGGGGAGACGAACCATGAGAAACTATGGACTCTGAAAAACAAACTGAGGGTTCTAGAGGGGAGGAGAGTGGGAGGATGGGTTAGCCTCGTGACGGGTATTAAAGAGGGCACGTTCTGCATGGAACACTGGGTGTTATGCACAAACAATGAATCATGGAACACTACATCAAAAACTAATGATGTAATGTATGGTGATTAACATAACACAATAAAAAAAAAAGAAAGGAACAGAGACAATATACAGTAACAGTCACCTTACAGGCAATACAATGGCACTAAATTCATGTCTTTCAATAGTTACCCTGAATATAAATGGGCTAAATGCCCCTATAGGCTTTAAATGCAATGCTGGACCAGATGGACTTCACAGATATATTCAGAACATTCAATCCCAAAGCAACAGAAAACTCATTCTCTCTAGTGCCCATGAAACATTCTCCAGAATAGATCACATCCTGGGTCACTATCAGGTCTCAACCAGTACCAAAAGATTGGGATCATTCCCTGCATATTTTTGGGCCATAATGCTTTGAAACTAGAACTCAATCACAAGAGGAAAGTCAGAAAGAACTGAAATACATGGAGGCTAAAGAGCATCCTACTAAAGAATGAATGGGTCAACCAGGAAATTAAAGAAGAATTAAAAAAATTCATGGAAACAAATGAAAATGAAAACACACCTGTTCAAAATCTTTGGGATGCAGCAAAGGTGGTCCTAAGAGGAAAGTATATAGCACATCAAGCCTTTCTCAAGAAACAAGAAAGATCTCATATACACAACCTAACTCTACACCTAAAGGAGCTGAAGAAAGAACAGCAAATAAAGCCTAAACCCAGCAGGAGAAGAGAAATAATAAAGATCAGAGCAGAAATCAATGAAATAGAAACCAAAAGAACAGTAGAACAGATCAACAAAACTAGAAGCTGGTTCTTTAAAAGAATAAATAGGATTGATAAACCCCTGGCCAGACTTATCAAAAAGAAAAGAGAAATGACCCAAATCAACAAAATCATGAATGGAAGAGGAGAGATCACAACCAACACCAAAGAAATACAAACAATTGTAAGAACATATTATGAGCAACTATATGCCAGCAAATTAGATAATCTGGAAGAAATGGATGCATTCGTAGAGATGTATCAACTACCAAAACTGAACCAGGAAGAAACAGAAAACCTGAAAAGACCCATAACCACTAATGAAATTGAAGCAGTACTAAAAAATCTCCCAACAAACAAGAGCCCAGGGCCAGATGGCTTCCCATGAAATTCAACCAAACATTTAAAGAAGAATAGGCATTATTTCTATTTATTAATTAATAGAATTAATATTTTAATAGGTGTTAATTAATTAATACTTTAATAGGTATTAAAGAAGAATTAATACCTATTTTTCTGAAGCTGTTTCAAAGAATAGATATGGAAGGAAAACTTCCAAACTCATTCTATGAGGCCAGCATTACCTTGATCCCAAAACCAAAGACTCCATCAAAAAGGAAAACTATAGGAATGAGATCTTGCCATTTGCAACAACGTGGATGGAACTGGAGGGTATTATGTTGAGTGAAATAAGTCAAACAGAGAAAGACATGTATCATATGATCTCACTGATATGAGGAATTCTTAATTGCAGGAAACAAACAGGGTTGCTG
>NW_027853274.1:0-259 GCF_054177405.1 Leptonychotes weddellii
GAGAGAGAGAGAGAGCAGGGAGGGGCAGAAGGAGAGGGAGAGAGAAACACCAGTAGACTCTGAGCTAAGCGTGGAGCCTGATACAGGGCTCAATCTTAAGACCCTGAGATCATGACCTGAGCCAAAACCAAGAGTCGGAGGCTTAACTGACTGCACCACCCAGGGGCCCCAACAGTTTTATTTTATTTTAAAATTTATTTTATATATATATATATATTTCTCATCATCGTCTAATAAACCAGCCAAAAAGGACACAAAG
>NW_027853275.1:0-259 GCF_054177405.1 Leptonychotes weddellii
TTTGACCCCCGACTATGGCAACTTCTTACTACACAAGTCACCTGAAGCAAAGGAAACAGAAGCACAAATGAACTATTGGGACTTCATAAAGATAAAAAAACTTCTGCACAGTGAAGGAAACAATCAACAAAATTAAAAGGTGACCAACAGAATGAGAGAAGATATTTGCAAATGACCTATCTGCTAAAAGGTCAGTATCCAAAATCTATAAAGAACTTATCAAAGTCCATCGACAGATGAATGGATAAAGAAGATGTGG
>NW_027853276.1:0-259 GCF_054177405.1 Leptonychotes weddellii
GATAGAAATTTTGTGTCCATGATGACAACTGAAGAACATGTGTAATCCCTAAACCTAACACTAACCCCTAACTTTAACCCTAAAACCTAACGTGACCCTAAACACCAAACTGGAACTGTGAATCCCAAACCTGAAATTGAACCCCACACCTGAACTCTGAACCAAGCCCTGAATCCAAGCCCTGAACCACAAACCCAAACCCTGAACCCGAACTCTGAGTCATGAGCCCTGAACCCAAACCCCAAATTTGACCTTGAAC
>NW_027853277.1:0-259 GCF_054177405.1 Leptonychotes weddellii
TATATATATACACCAAAAATAGGGTTAACTACAATGAAGGGATAGAATATGACTCTAAAGATGAAAAATAAAAAAGATTTTTAAAAAGGGATTGAGAGATTTGGTTGAAAAAGGGAAAATGAAAAATTAAGAAAAAATAGAAAAAGAAAAAAAAGAAAATTAAAAAAATTAACTTTGAAAGACTAAAGAATCAGGGGGCAAAAAACCATGGATTCTCTGTGCATTATTCCCCTAGCGCTGGAGTTCTGCCATTCTCATT
>NW_027853278.1:0-259 GCF_054177405.1 Leptonychotes weddellii
AAATACCAAAATAATTGGAAGTCAAGCCTCCTGGGAGGAATCACTCCCATCCTTTGTAAACTGGCAGGAAATCTAAAACCCAATCTGTTCCCTAAAACACTCATTTCGAGTTTCATGGTAATTCCTCCCAGAAACCATTGACAGGGAGAGGAAGAGCGAGCCAGGCAAACCTCCACCCATCTCTGAGAGGTTGGGTACTTCCGGGGCACCCTCCATGCAGCCTGCCCCACGTGAGCGTTTGTAGGTGCTGTCCCGTGGC
>NW_027853279.1:0-259 GCF_054177405.1 Leptonychotes weddellii
CCGCTGAAACAAATAATATATGTTAATTAAAAAATTAAAAAAATATTTTAAAAAAGTTCGTTGAAATCTATCCTTAATGAAAAAAATGGCTGCTGCTAGTTTTTGATATGATCTCTCCACTAGCAGTACCTATCTGATGGCAAACAGAGTACAGGATTCAGCGCTCTAATTAGAGGAGACAAATAGAAGTATTTTTTTATTCCTTATGTTATTTTGAGATTGAACTACATACTGACCTTAGTAACAAGAAATGAAATGG
>NW_027853280.1:0-259 GCF_054177405.1 Leptonychotes weddellii
GGCCCAGAGAGGGGAGGTACATGGCTCCAGTCCCAGGGCTGGTCAGCAGAGAAGCTGGAAGGCCAGCCCTCCTGAGCCCCTGCTAGCCCAGCCAGAGACTCCCTGAGCCCAGAGCGAGCCCTCCCCTGCCTGCCCAGCCACGCACTGGCCCCTGAGCTTCATGATGGCCTGTTCTTGGCCCTGAAGGTGTTGCTGGCTGGCTAGGAGGGGGAGTCCAGCTCGGGGGACAGGCTGTAGATACAGGACAGAGTGACACGTC
>NW_027853281.1:0-259 GCF_054177405.1 Leptonychotes weddellii
ACATTCAATGCAATCCCCATCAAAATATCATCAACTTTTCTCTAAGAAATGGGACAAATAATCTTAAAATTTGTAGGAAGTAGAAAAGACCCCGAATAGCCAGAGGAATGTTGAAAAAGAAAAGCAAAGCTGGTGGCATCACAATTCCGGACTTCAAGCCCTATTACAAAGTTGTCATCATCAAGACAGTATGGTACTGGCACAAAAACAGACTCGTAGATCAATGGAACAGAATAGAGAGACCAGAAATGGACCCTCA
>NW_027853282.1:0-259 GCF_054177405.1 Leptonychotes weddellii
ATTAAAGAGGGCACGAACTGCATGGAGAACTGGGTGTTATGCACAAACAATGAATCATGAAACACTACATCAAAAACTAATGATGTACTGTATGGTGACTAATATAACATAATAAAATAAAATTAATTAAAAAAAGAAAAAGCATTTATTGTCCACATGAACATTTTTAGAGCATGTAAATTATCAAAATGCAGTGAAAACCATCCTCTTCAATGTGATCTGAACAAGCAGTTTATCGATTTATGAGAGAAGAAAAGCT
>NW_027853283.1:0-259 GCF_054177405.1 Leptonychotes weddellii
ACTTTTGTATCTTTGGGGTAAATACCCAGTAGGGGTTAGGCAGTATTTTCTTAGGTGAGGTACATAAAGCATGAACCATAAGAGAAAGAAATTGATAAATTGAACATCAAAATGAAAAACTACTCTTCAAAAGGCATTGTCAAGGGTGCCTGGGTGGCTCAGTCAATTGAGCATCTGCCTTTGGCTCAGGTCATGATCCCAGGGTCCTGGGGTCGAGTCCGGCATTACACTGCCTGCTCAGCTGGGAGTCTTCTTCTCC
>NW_027853284.1:0-2008 GCF_054177405.1 Leptonychotes weddellii
TTGATGAAGTCCCAATAGTTCATTTTTGCCCTTGCTTCCCCTGCCTTTGGTGATGTTTCTAGGAAGAAGTTGCTGTGGCTGAGGTCAAAGAGGTTGCTGCCTGTGTTCTCCTTTAGGATTTTGTTGGACTCCTGTCTCACATTGAGGTCTTTCAACCATTTTGAGTCTGTTTTTGTGTGTGGTGTAAGGAAATGGTCCAGTTTCATTCTTTTGCATGTGGCTGTCCAATTTTCCCAACACCATTTGTTGAAGAGACTGTCTTTTTTCCATTGGACATTCTTTCCTGCTTTGTCGAAGATTAGTTGACCACAGAGTTGAGGGTCCATTTCTGGGCTCTCTATTCTGTTCCATTGATTTATGTGTCTGTTTTTATGCCAGTACCATACTGTTTTGATGATGACAGCTTTGTAATAGAGCTTGAGGTCCGGAATTGTGGTGCCACCGGCTCTGCTTTTCTTTTTCCACATTCCTTTCTCTATTTGGGGTCTTTTCTGGTTCCATACAACTTTTAGGATTATTTGTTCCATTTCTGTGAAAAAAGTAGATGGTATTTTGATAGGGATTGCATTAAATGTGTAGATTGCTCTAGGTAGCATTGACATCTTCACAATATTTGTTCTTCCAATCCATGAGCATGGAATGTTTTTCCATTTCTTTGTGTCTTCCTCAATTTCTTTCATGAGTATTCTCTAGTTTTCTGAGTACAGATTCTTTGCCTCTTTGGTTAGATTTATTCCTAGGTATCTTATGGTTTTGGGTGCAATTGTAAATGGGATCAACTCCTTAATTTCTCTTTCTTCTGTCTTGTTGTTGGTATATAGGAATGCCACTGATTTCTGTCCATTGATTTTATATCCTGCTACTTTGCTGAATTCCTGTATGAGTTCTAGCAGTTTTAGGATGGAGTCTTTTGGGTTTTCCACATAAAGTACCATATCATCTGCAAGGAGTGAGAGTTTGACTTCTTTGCTGATTCAGATGCCTTTTATTTCTTTTTGTTGTCTGATTGCTGTGGCTAGGACTTCTAGTACTATGTTGAATAGCAGTGGTGATAGTGGACATCCCTGCCCTGTTCCTGACCTTAGGAGGAAAGATTGCAGTTTTTCCCCATATAGAATGATATTTGCTGTGGGTTTTTCATAAATGGCTTTTATGATATTGAGATGTGTACTCTTTATCCCTACACTCTGAGGAGTTTTGATCAATAAAGGATGCTGTACTTTGTCAAATGCTTTTGCTGCATCTATTGAACTGATCATATGGTTCTTGTTCTTTCTTTTATTAATGTATTGTATCACATTGATTGATTTGTGGATGTTGAACCAACCTTGCAGCCCAGGGATAAATCCCACTTGGTTGTGGTGAATAATCCTTTTAATGTACTGTTGGATTCTATTGGCTAGTATTTTGGTGAGAATTTTTGCATCCATGTTCATCAGGGATATTGGTCTGTAATTCTCCTTTTGGATGGGGTCTTTGTCTGATTTTGGGATCAAGGTAATGCTGGCCTCATAAAACGAGTTTGGAAGTTTTCCTTCCATTTCTATTTTTTGGAACAGTTTCAGAAGAATAGGTATTAATTCTTCTTTAAATGTTTGGTAGAATTCCCCTGGGAAGCCTTCTGGCCCTGGGCTTTTGTTTGTTGGGGGATTTTTGATGACTTCTTCAATTTCCTTAGTGGTTATAGGTCTGTTCAGGTTTTCTATTTCTTCCTGGTTCAGTTTTGGCAGTTTATACATCTTTAGGAATGCATCCATTTTTTCCAGATTATCTAATTTGCTGGCATATAGTTGCTCATAATATGTTCTCATAATTGTTTGTATTTCTTTGGTGTTGGTTGTGATGTCTCCTCTTTCATTCATGATTTTATTTATTTGGGTCATTTCTCTTTTCTTTTTGATAAGTCTGGCCAGGGCTTTATCAGTCTTATTAATTCTTTCAAAGAACCAGCTCCTAGTTTCGTTGATCTGTTCTAATGTTCTTTTGGTTTCTATTTCATTGATTTCTG
>NW_027853285.1:0-259 GCF_054177405.1 Leptonychotes weddellii
TCCCCCACCCTCACGTGCATCCCCCTGCTCAGCTCACAGCTCCCATCTTCCTCCTCTCCGCCTTCGAATCGGAGCAGTTGAACTACCGCTGTGTCTCCCTGCCTCCCTCTACCAGGCCTGGGCGAAGGCCCTGCTTGCATTTCACCCTTGAAGTGTCCTGTCCAGGTATTTTGTGAAACAAAAGGCTATTTACTCCGGAGAGGAATTCAGCCAATCCCTGAGGGTTAGAAACAGCCTCAGTACCCTGTGGTTTAAATTA
>NW_027853286.1:0-259 GCF_054177405.1 Leptonychotes weddellii
GACCTGCATTTCATATTTCATTTTTCTAGCAGTTCATTTTTAGTGCATTTTATCAAAGTATGGGTCCATGATGAGTTGGAACTAAATAAAACCAAAAAGCTGATCATAACAATTTGACAATCATTTTACATCTCTTGGATCTAATAAGAAATCGGACCTGCATTTCATATTTCATTTTTCTAGCAGTTCATTTTTAGTGCATTTTATCAAAGTATGGGTCCATGATGAGTTGGAACTAAATAAAACCAAAAAGCTGATC
>NW_027853287.1:0-259 GCF_054177405.1 Leptonychotes weddellii
ACACAGGACCCCGGCCCCATTCACGGGACCCTGGCCCCAGACACGGGACCCGGCCCCAGCCACAAGACCCCGGCCCCAGACACAGGACGCCAGCCCCATTCATAGGACCCTGGCCTCAGACATGAGACCCCAGCCACCGCAGTGCCAGTTCTGGCCTTGAGACTCTGGGGGAGATAGGACAGCCCCCCAAAGATGTCCAAGTTGGACCCCTCAGAGCCCGTGAACAGGCCTGGCTGCTTAGCAAAGGGGATTATGTTGC
>NW_027853288.1:0-259 GCF_054177405.1 Leptonychotes weddellii
TATATAATTATAAGATTACATGGTTATGTTTTTTAGTAAATCTGTCAGACTTCTTAAATCTGGCCTTTTATTTTTATGCTACGTGTTCTTTTTTTTAAATTTAATTTAATTTTATTATGTTATGTTAGTCACCATACAATACATCATTAGTTTTTGACGTAGTGTTCCATGATTCATTGTTTGCATGTAACACCCAGTGTTCCATGCAGTACGTGCCTTCCTTAATACCCATCACCGGGCTAACCCATCCCCCCACCCC
>NW_027853289.1:0-259 GCF_054177405.1 Leptonychotes weddellii
CCTCCTCCGCCATGCATATTTCTGGGGTGGATTCCAAAGCTGAGTTTTCTAAACCCCTTAAGGGAAGCTCCAAAACTTTTTTGGGAAACAGGGTGAGAACAGCAAATTCAGTCCCCACCCTGGATCATCCTCTCCCTCCTATGTTATCTGTGGGCAATGAAGGACAGGGGGGCCTGAAGTCATCACACTCTCACACTGAACACAAGCCTGCAGAGTGTATCCAGATAGCTGAGTGCAGCAGCCAGACTTTTCAGCCCCT
>NW_027853290.1:0-259 GCF_054177405.1 Leptonychotes weddellii
GCGTGCCCCCTGGTTCCGGTACAACCAGCTGTGTCCCAGGCGGCTCTCCTGGGGCTGCCGCTGAGAGGTCGCTAAGCTGAAGGCAACTCTGCCCTGAGACGCTGGTAACACAATAGTGGAACAACCATCCACATGGGGACTCAGTGGGGCCACCCTCTGTGTCTCCACTGGGGGGGGGGCGTAGCCAGCCCGTGGGGTGTGGGCTTCTGGTGGGAGCTTGCAGGCTGGCTGTGAGCCTCGGTTTCTCGTGGGGCCTGTG
>NW_027853291.1:0-259 GCF_054177405.1 Leptonychotes weddellii
TTTCATCAGTGGGCATTTGACATTCCTTGATTACTTTCACAGATTCATTTTATATGAGACGGAGGAAACCGCATCTTGCAAAGCCAAAAGCTGCATGACTTCTTAAATGTAATTTTCATTGTCATTGAAAGTGACAGATTTTTTTTTTTTAAAAGATTTTATTCATTTATTTGACAGAGAGAGAGAGAGAACAAGTAGGCAGAAAGGCAGGCAGAGGGAGAGGGAGAAGCAGGCTTCCCACTGAGCAGGGAGCCCGATG
>NW_027853292.1:0-259 GCF_054177405.1 Leptonychotes weddellii
TTGGCTTTTTACCTACATTTTACATTCATGCCTCCACAGAGAACTGCTGGTATAATAGGGAGGAATCACCTTATTACTGGCAGATGAATTACTCAAATGCAGCAGCATTAAAAGAAACTGCAGTTGAATAGCTCCTATGGACCTAAACTGGGGGCCATGGCCCAAGACTGGAAAACCGGCTATTAGCAAAGGAAGCAGCGTCTAATGATGAGGTTCAAAAGGTAGGCTTAGCCAGGAAAGTCACACAAGCACTGTCTCT
>NW_027853293.1:0-259 GCF_054177405.1 Leptonychotes weddellii
CTATCACAACTGGCCCAGATGAGCTCTACCCCATTTTACAACTATAGCCTAAGAACAGCTAAACCTAAACCACTTCCCTGGTTCCCCATAAACAGCTAAAAAAAGGCTGGAATTTTTCTTAATTATAAAACAAGAGAGAGGGACGCCTGAGTGGCTCAGTCGGTTAAGCGACTGCCTTCAGCTCAGGTCATGATCCCAGAGTCCTGGGATCGAGTCCCGCATCCGGCCTGGAGTAGGCCTGGAGCCTACTTCACTAAAA
>NW_027853294.1:0-259 GCF_054177405.1 Leptonychotes weddellii
ATTTTTAGAAACCTTTTGAGAAAAGGAAACCATACTTTTAATGCAAATAAGAAAAATAAAAATAAAATTAATTGAAACTGGATTCTTCTAAAATAACAATGATGCTCTTAAACGTTTTCTTAACTCTGCCCTACTACAACCCCCCTCCACCCCCCCAATCCTAACATCCTAAAAATAACTCTGTGAGATTTTGGCATTCGTTTAAGTCCTTATTTTTATAAATGTTTTAAAATTTTATATTTATATACAGATTTTGTAT
>NW_027853295.1:0-2008 GCF_054177405.1 Leptonychotes weddellii
CTCTAATAGGACTATCCTTAAGAAACTGTTCAAAAACAACAAAAATATAAAGCAATGTAGTGTTTTCCCTAATTGAGGGAATGGAGGAAACATTGCTACAATTATTTGTGTCTTAAAAATAGAGAAAAATATATGAAATTTTTATTTTTTAAAACCTTAATTTCTTTAAGAGAGCAGTCAAAAACATTTCTTTAAAAATATTATAAGTACAGTGAAATAAGTCAAGCAGAGAAAGTCAATTATCATACAGTTTCACTAATTTGTGGAACATAAGGAATAGCATGGAGGACATTAGGAGAAGGAAGGGAAAAATAAGGGGGGAAATTGGAAGGGGAGACAAACCATGAGAGACTATGAACTCTGAGAAATTGAGGGTTTTAGAGGGTAGGGGAGTGGGGGGATGGGTTAGCACGGTGATGGGTATTAAGGAGGGCTCGTATTGCATGGAGGACTGGGTGTTATACGTAAACAGTGAATCATGGAACACTATATCAAAAACCAGTGATGTACTGTATGGTAACTAACATGACATAATAAAATGAAATTTAAAAAAATTAAAAAAAATGAGACTCTCCTATGAATGAATGGATAAATAAAATGTGATCTATGTATAATATATGATATATATAATATATATTGGATACATATCATATATATATGAACATTATTCAGCAAAAAATAAAAAAAAGAAGGAAATCCTGCCATTTGTAACAATATAGATGGACCTTGGAGGCATTATGCTAAGTAAAATGTCAGACAGAAAAAGATAAATAGTATGTGATCTCATTTACACATGGAATCTAAAACAAACAAAACAAAAACAAAAGATGAACTCATAGATACAGAAAACAGACTGGTATTTACCAGAGGCAGGGGGTGGGTAATATGGGTGAAGGTGGTCAAAAGGTACAAACTCCCTGTTATAAGATAAATAAATCCTGGGGATATAATGTACAGCATGGTGACCATAGTTAACAATACTGTATTATATATTTGAAAGTTGCTAAGAGAGTAGATCTTAAAAGTTTTCATCGCAAGAAAAAAACTATATGTGGTGATGGATGTTAACTAAATTTATTGTGATGATCATTTCTCAATAGGTACATATATCAAGTTATTACATTGTATACTTGAAACTAATACAATGTTATGTGTCAATTATATCTCAATTTTTAAAAATGAGTCTCCTCTTTGTAGTCTTCTCTAGGAAAATTATGACTGTTACATATATAGCTTTGGCCCAGAACATTTTATAAATCCTTTTTGTGAACTATCTTCAGAAGAAGTAACAGTAACTACTACTTCCTGAGCTCTTACACTATGCCACACGCTATACAAACAATTTACACATGTTGCCTAATATAGTTCTTCACAACAGCTGCATGAGGGGGGAATTATCAGCTCCATGTTCCAGGTGGGGAAAACTGAGGCTCAAAGAGGTTACAACAGTTAAAGTGGTCCCAAGTCACAGAGCTGGCAAGTAAAGAAGCTAGTATTTGCAACTGCCTTCCCCCTTCCAAATACTTCACTGTATAGTCATACAGATCACACCATGAAGTCAATCAAATTGATGACTTTGCACATTGCTAATAGTTTCACAAGTTTGTGTGGAGTGCTCACAGTTTTCCAGTCACCACTCCAAGGACAGGAAATGCAAAAAATAAATCACCAGAATATAAGATACAGACCCTCAAGGGGCCTACAGGATATGACATTGGTCCTGATTAGTACCAGGTTCTCACCAAAGATAAATCCAACTGCAAAAGATAAATCTTTGCCACCACTGAAAATAATTTTTTAAAGGTGGGGAGAAGAACCTCCATACTGTATTACAAAGTGGCTGCACCAGCTTGCATTCTCACCAACAGCGTAGGAGGGTTCCCTTTCTCCGCATCCCCGCCAACATCTGTCGTTTCCTGACTTGTTAATTTTAGGCATTCTGACTGGTGTGAGGTGGTATCTCATTGAGGTTTTGATTTGGATTTCCCAGATGCCAAGTGATGTTGAG
>NW_027853296.1:0-259 GCF_054177405.1 Leptonychotes weddellii
TTAAAAAAACAAAAAGCCAGAAGATGGCGGAGGAGGGGGAGACCTGGATTTCGTCTGGTCTCAGGAATTGAGCTGGGTAGGGATCAACCCATTCTGAACACCCACAAACTCAACAGGAGATCGAAGAAAAGAAGAGCAACAACTCTCTCATCAGAAAAGCGACCACTTTCTGGAAGGTAGGACGTGCGGAGAAGTGAACTCGAGGCGACATTCGGGAGGATAGACGGCGGGGGAGGGGCCTCCGTCGGCCGCTTCTGGC
>NW_027853297.1:0-259 GCF_054177405.1 Leptonychotes weddellii
TCAAACATTCGCATTACACTTGTCGCTTTATTATTGCTCAGCCTAAATATATTAAGTCACGCCAATATGGCATCTCCAGAATATAAAGGTACTGAGGTAGCTACTGTCTATTCCAGTGGTGATATTGATATTATTTCAGAAAACATCGATATTAAAGTCAATAATAAATTTCAACAAGCTAACTATTTTATTACCTATCAGATTTACAGCAAGGAATCAGCTAAAAACATCCCTTTAATTTTTGAGGTGTTCAGTGAGT
>NW_027853298.1:0-259 GCF_054177405.1 Leptonychotes weddellii
GGCTGGCATGGGTGGGAGCTGGGAAACAGGTTAGGCTGCTGCAGTCGTGCAGGGGAGAATGTTTTCCCTGACCCTCCTGGAGTCCCTGGCTGGGGCTGAAAATTAAACTCACAAAGGCAGATGGACAGTAGAAAAGCACGCATGTTTTACTGACTTTTTACAGGGGCATGAAAGCCTTCACAGGAGAACGAGGACCCAACGTAGCGACCAGAGCAGGAAGCTCTGATACCCTTTAGACAAAGAAACAGTACATTTTTGA
>NW_027853299.1:0-259 GCF_054177405.1 Leptonychotes weddellii
TTTGCCTGGACACCATGGATGAAAAAATTGTCATATTATTATGAATTATAAATATGTAAATCTATTATACCAGCCTTTGAGGTGATTTTTAAATATACTGAGAAAAACTCTTTTTCCTTTCTATAGATTCAGAAATATACAGCACTTAGGTTACTCATATGATATATTACTTATGGTTAAATCTATGATAGGATTATCCCTTCATTTCTTCCATGTAAATCAATTACCATATACTATTGATAGTATTCTTTTCTGTTAT